>NW_027137446.1:1256554-1507902 GCF_001889945.1 Aspergillus brasiliensis CBS 101740 | reverse complement strand
ACAAAGTTAGAGGTTTTTTAAAGCAGTATTGGTTGATATATAAAAGAATTAAAAAGGCATCTTTTATATGGGATAGTAGGATGGCCCGCCCAACCGTGTGGCCCGTCCGACCGTTGTTTACGTTAGTGAGATATTCTACTGCTTGAATACTACTACTACTACTACTACTGACCCATTGTTTGCTTCTGGAAAATTACACAAGTGACCACTGGCAGCACTAGTGCCGCGACAGCAGAATTAAAATTATACTAATAGTAACGAAGTAGTTGTAGATACTCAAATAATATCGAATTGATGGCTACTACTTACTTGCTATTACAAGCACAAGCGAACTACTAAATAAAATGTATGCAACCCTTGCTAGTATATGTAGGGGGGAAAATAACAAAGAAGTAGATGGTGAAAGTAACATATGTATAATCATTAAATTAATAGTCATATTTATATCGATCTATCAACATCTCATCACAAGACATCACATCACACATCATCACAATAACAGACGGTTATCATGTCTACCAACTCACTTCCGAACTCGCCTAGCATGACTGACCAAATTCTCTATCACGCCTTCAAACGCCTCCTTTTCACTGACGAGTCCGTCCAATCGTTTCAACCAGTACTCTAGTACCGAGCTTGCACGTAACGTTGCCGACTCAAGTTCCTGCACATGTCCGCGAAGTTCTCCGTCTGTTAGGCCGTGCAGAGCTGCATCGGTGGTTGCGCACAAGCGGTGTACGGCCGGGAGATCCAATTCGGGTGGCGGGGAGGGTTCTCGCCGGCGAGAGGTTCGGGTTCGAGATTGTTGGTTGGGGCCTGGGCTGCCGGGGCCACTTTGTGTGCTGTCGCGCTTGGCTGCTAGGCTTTGGGAGCGGGAGTGTGCGGTTGGTGGGGTGGAGGAGCGACGCGTGTCGTCGAGGTTGATAGAGGGGAGAATGAGTTTCTTCTGCTTGGAAGCTGGGAGGATCTCGTCTAGGTCGACGGGCACACCAAGTGAGACTAGGAAAAGCCGCCGGATGCGGGATTTCACCCAATTTTGGGGCTGGAGTGGGGGAGGGGCCACTAGTTGAGACCAGAGGGAGAGGGAGCGCTCAGTGCTGAAGATGGCGGTGGGGTTGGGGATTGGGTCGAGGGGCTGCAGGCTGACGGTGTCTTTGGTGCTGGGGAAGAGGCGGTCGAGGGAGTCGGAGAGGGTGGTGTGAAGGTCTGCAAGGGAGGGAATGGCGTCAAGGTCGAGTAGAGGGGGCTGGAATCAAAGTTTAGCATGTCTTATGAATGTTGGTGTTTGGTGGTTTGCGCACGACTGAAGGGGGTGTGGGAGGCTGCGAGGGCTGTATTTCTGCTGGTTCGTCCTCGACAGCCTCCATAGGCTCTTGGAAGCCATCGTCGAAGTCGTCAAAGTCTCCAAAGTCGTCATCTTCTTGCTCCTCGGCAAAATCGTCGAACTCGTCTGCTCCGGCCGTATCAACGGCTGCTGCGTCGTTTACTGACGATTCTCGGCTGGTGTGACTTCGATGGCTTGCAGGCGAATCTGAATTGGTCAATCGTCCCTGAAACTTATGTCGTAATTCAACCGAAATCCGGCTTACCTGGTGTATCGGGGATGGTCTCGGTATGGTCTGGCTCCGGATCAATCGGTTTTGGTTGGTGAGCAACAGGACCTTCTTCTTCGACATTGTCCTCGTTGGATTCCACGCGCGAAAGCAGAGTCTCGGGAACAGGTGTGTCGGCCGCACTGGCCTCGAAGGACCCCGGTACAGGAGACGGATCATCTGAATCCGACGCCTTCTTCACTACATCGGGTACCGCGTCTGCCCTTCTTTTCTCATAAGCTGGGGTGCCGGGAATATCGCCATGACTGGGCTGATCTAAGTCGACTTTCTCAACCACTGTCCGCGGGATTGATGTCGGAGTTACAGGCCGTTCGCCGCTAGCTGAAGCACTTCTGCTGCGTGAACCCTCCGGGATAACTTCAATTTGGTCGGGAACAGCATCCTGGTCCCTGATTTCATACGCGGCGGTCCCAGGCACCTCCCCATGCGAGGGTTCCTCGTCGACCTTCTCCACACGGGTTAAGGGGATAGGGGAAGCGCGGCCGGACGGCGGGTGGGATTCAGGGCGTTGGTGGCCCTCGCTGGCGTCTGAAAAATGTTCGTCATCACTGTTCGTAGCTGTAAAAGAAATATTAATTCCGGAGCCATTGGATGCCCAGTGCTAGACTGTGCTGCTTACCAGAATCCTGAGCCCCCGGGTCTTCCAACTCCACGCTCTTCCTCGGGGGCTCCAAGTATGGACTAGACGGACGGGAAATCCGTTCGGACATTAGGAGCAATCAATATTGGGAATTGTAGATCATGCAGACAAGAACGCAGAGGCTCGTGAGAGAGTCTGAGTCCCGAAAAGCCAGGGGAGAATGGATATGAAACGGGGGGACGATGCTGTCCTTCTGATCGTCGGGTTCGACGTGAGTCTCGAACGTGGCCTGAGGCACCCGAAGGCTCAGGCGACATCATCTGAGGCACCAAGGCACTCAGGCATCAAGATAGTCTGCCACAGTACATATATTTAATGCCTGAGGCGTAAAGCCTTGCCGCCTGCCGCGACAAGCGCGGCCCAGCAAAGAAGATCAATCAACCTCCAATTCATAGTTCAGGACATCCACTGTCGATTGTCTCTGCCTGTGTTTGGACAAGCACGGCGCGATTTTTACGCTCAGGCCGAATTGAAGTTCCTGTCTTCATAGGGCACCTCATCCCCGGGCGCAGTAAGTGTTGGTTCGCTTTCACTTTCAGCTCATCTCAAACCCGTTCCGACTGACTGTTTTGTCTTTTTTTCCCACCTCCAGGGCAGCCCTGTTAATCCCTGTTGTTACCCACTCAACACCATGTCCAACCTCTTTTCTTTCGATTCGGCCCCTGGCGGCGCGAATAAGGGAGGTCTTTTCGGATCTGGTGCCACGAACTCTGGCTCGAGCGCTGGCTCCGGCACGCTCTTTGGAAACATCGGAGCTCCGACGAGCGGCACTTCTTCTCCTTCTTTGTTCGGGAGCGCAGCTGGCAGTGGAACTGGAGCAGGCACTGGTACTTCGTCGCCTTTCAGTTTCGGAACTCAGAGCAAGCCTGGAGCCACCGGTCAGACACCGTTGTTCGGCAACGCATCACAGACTCCCAACAAGTCGACCGAAGCTGGTAGCTCGGGACAGACAGCTACGAGCGGACTGTTTGGAAATGCCCCAAAGCCTGCAGGGGGCCTCTTTGGCAACGCTACTTCTACACCCGGTCAAACAGGGGGCTCTTTGTTCGGCAATGCCTCGTCCACAACGCCCGCCGGTCCTCCTCCGCAGGGCGCGACTGGACAGACACAGACGCTCTTTGGACAGGGAGCACAAAAGCCTGGCGGTCTCTTCGGAAACGCGAATTCGGCCACCTCGACTACCTCAACCACCTCATCGGCTGCCCCGTCGTCTACTACCGCTACAGCCCCCGCTACCACTACCCCGTCGCTGTTCGGAAACGCCAACACAAACACCACAACTTCTACCTCCAATACTACGCAACAGCCAGCAACTGGAGGTCTTTTCGGTGGGCCGAACACAGCGCAGAAACCTCTCTTTGGTACGAATCCGGCACCTTCAACGGGGAACAGCCTGTTCGGAAACGCCAAACCGGCGGCAACGAGCGCCAACGACAGCACTCCAAACACCCTCTTTGGAAAGGCACCGGGGGCACCATCAACGACGACAACCCCGGCAGCAGGAGCAGGAGCTGGTGCGCAAGCATCTTCTCTCTTCAAAGCTCCATCAGCTGGAGCTGATGCCACCAAGCCAGTCTTCCCCTCTCTGGGAACTCCGTCCTCGACCCCTCAAACCTCTACAACTCCAGCTGCATCGTCTGCCGCGCCACAGACTTCCTCTCTCTTCCCAGCCCTAGGTGGAGCATCCTCGTCCGCGACTCCCTCCTCGACACCCGCCCCCAGTGGAGGTTTGTTCGGTGGTGCACTCGGTGGCGCTAAGTCTACGGCAACAACCGCTCCAGCCACTACAGCTACCGCAGCTCCCGCGACGCAGCCCGCGGCAGCCACCGGCGGCCTCTTCGGTAAGCCCGCGGGCACTACCCCCTCTACACAGCCAGCTAGCACTGCTGCTGGAGCCTCCTCTGCCACGACGGCTGGGGACAAGCCCTCCCTGACCGCTACCTCGGGCGCCACTTCTTCAGCGACCACCGGCACAGCAGGCGCAACTGGCACAACCACCGCCACTGGCGGCCTTGGTCTCGGTGCATCCACTGCCGGGCCGACTCCTCCCGCGCAGTCCCGCCTGAAGAACAAGACTATGGATGAGATCATCACCCGGTGGGCGACGGACTTGACCAAGTACCAGAAGGACTTCCGCGAGCAAGCAGAGAAGGTAGCAGAATGGGATCGGATGCTGGTTGAGAACGGCACCAAGGTACAGAAACTGTACGGCAGCACGGTGGACGCTGAGCGCGCGACTCAAGAAGTGGAGCGTCAGCTGGCGTCCGTTGAGGGTCAGCAGGAAGAGCTCAGCTCGTGGCTCGACCGGTACGAGCGTGAAGTGGACGAGATGATTTCCAAGCAAGTCGGACCTGGCGAAACTCTCCAGGGACCTGACCAGGAGCGTGAACGGACGTACGTTACTTGCCCATAAAAAACATCTCTACTTTTGTTTTGCTATGATACTAACAGGGAAAACAAAAACAGATACAAAATGGCTGAGAAGCTCTCGGAGCGCCTGGACGAGATGGGCAAGGATCTGACCAGCATGATTGAAGAAGTCAACGGCGCGTCCTCGACCCTCAGCAAGACGAACAAAGCTGACGAGCCGGTACGTTTCCCCTTTCCCCTTGGAGACCGTATAATTTGTATGCTTGTGCTAATGTATACGTGATGAATAGATCTCGCAAATCGTCCGCATCCTCAACTCCCACCTTGCACAATTGCAAGTCATCGACCAAGGCACCACCGAGCTCCAGGCCAAGGTTGACGCCGCACAGAAGGCCGGCCAGTCCCTTTCTTCGCGGTTCGGGTATGGTCTGGGCAGCTCCACTATGGGCGGTAGTGCCGCGGATGATTTCTACCGCTCTTATATGGGACGTCGGTAGTTGAGTTGAAGATATGAAGACGAAGAAGAGGTGTGGATTGTTTTTCTGTAAACAACGGTACGGGTTGGTTTTCTAAACAAGGATTGGTTGTTCTCTTTTCAACTTCTTATTCTTTTTCTACTGTTGTTGTTGTTGTTGTTTCATGCTGCTGCTACTACTGGAGTCTCTTGCAATGCAATGAAATACAATGAAATGGAATGGGAATAATGATAATCGCCATGAATGTATGTTTGTGGATATTTCGGCTATGCTGTGTAATGTATTGTAGAAATGTAGAGGAGAGGAGAGAGAGAGAGAGAGAGAGAGAGAGAGAGAGATTACATGTTTGCGTATGTAAGTAGACATGTATTATGTATTCATGCTAACAGCATATAGAAAGCTCTGATCTGACTGGTTGATCCGATTCGATTCGAATTTCGCTCCGCATTCCTCGATAATAGTAGAGTAAGGCTATGTTAGGTAGATAGGTAGGTAGGTAGCGATCATCACATCATCCATATGATAGGAACACACAAGAAAAGGGAAGAGTAGAGTAGAGTAGAGGATAGATTATCTAGTTCTGCTCGCCACCCTGGTTCTTGGTGAAATCGTCACTGTTTCATAGCATATAGCCCGTTAGCCATCCAACCCCAGCAACAAACAGATACCATACAGAAGGAAAGGGTAGGTAATAGGTAGGTAGTAAGACGTACATGTGCTTATCCAGCTCATCAAGGTGCTTGCGCTGCTCATTGAGCTTGGCCTTCAGGGCACGGAGCCTATACCATGTTAGCTTCTCCCTTCCTCTTTTCTTCTTCTTGTTGTGGTGGGATAGGTATACGCACTTCTCCATCTCCTTCTCACGAACATACAGGGCCTCCTGAGCGGCTTCGCGCTTGACGAACGAGTCACTGTTTCAAATTCAGCTAGGTTAGTCCACTGATGATGATGATGATGTCATATGCTGTTCTAGTAGATAATGATATGAAGTAAGTGGATAGAAGGTATGAACGTACGCATGCTGAGAACCGCCCGGCCGGGGAGCACCGGTATCGCCAGCACCCATTCTGGGAGCGAGAGCAGAGAAGGAACGAGTAGCAGTGGTAGTGGTAGTGGAGGTGAGGAGGCGGGAAGAGGACTTGGTGATGGATTGACGGAACATGGTTGTTATGGTTGTGGTTATGCTTTTGCTGTGATGGATGATAAGGTAGGTAAAGTAGGTTACGGATGAAAGGTCAGGTGGTTTGACAGATTCGTTAGATGGATGGAACGTTCAATGAGAGGGAGAATGAGGTACAGGCTAAGAGAGTAAGACTGTCAGGTACTTAAGTGGAAGTCAAGTCATTAATGCAACCGGGTTGGCAGGCTGAGATTACCTAAGGTGTCGAGACCGGGCGCGGATGACGTCGATGTTGGTTGCCGGGTGGGATCATGGAGGGCGATCATGTGATGAACAGGACAAGAATGGGTGGGTGAGTCAGCGGGTGGTCCTTGTCTAGGTCAGGTGAGTGTCAAGTGACGGGATGGGATGGTGCCTAACTAACTTAGTACGGAGTAAGTTATGGTTATGGGGGCGGTGTTGGGATGTTGAGATGGAAACTTGACAAGCTACGCATTATTGTTGATCCATCCATGGTTATGGTTGCTCGTTACTCTATCTACTGAGTAGAAGAGCAAAGAGTGCTGCTCCCAGATGGTAACAAAATGAGCATTCCTACGTACTCTGTAAATAGTCGCAAGATCCCTGAATGACGATGATGATGCGCGGACGCGGATTATAGGATCGCCTCCTAATAAATAGTGCAGCGCCATCATCACACAGTACTAATATTCCCCGAGGTTCCAGAAGGAATCCCTGACCCAGTTCAATCAATTCATCAATCAATAATCACTAATTAGACTCCTGGAACTAGAAGGCTAGAAGCAGATTAATAGATAGATAGATAGAGTGGCCCCGAGCGTCATCCGATGGCTAACGACTTCTGGTCTTGACCCCCCCCTTCCAATTAATGATCCGCTGCCAATCCATCTGGTTCGGCGATGGTCTGGGATCTCAGTTGGTGGGCGGGACGATTGGCGGAGGTGAAATAGGGATGACGCTGGGAGGGCCCACCGAACCACACAAAGCCAGACCCGACAGGATGAGGAGAGAACGGCGAGAGAGAGAGAGAGAGAGTCTGGCTGAGAAAGAGATGGGCGTCAAGACTTGGAGTTCAGGAGACCAATCTCATTTCTTAGGTTGGATTGAATGGTTAGGGATGGACCAGTTGAGAATCTATCTATCTACTACTATCTACCAATACCATTTATTGTATGCCTTGAGAATCTTCCTTTTCTTTCTATCTACATTCTCAAGGTATGCCATTGGATGGGGTGGCATCATAGAAGACAGCCATGATGTGCAGTAAGTTGTAGTTAGTTGGGTCTACGTAGCTCCCAGACAAGGCACTGAAGGCAGGCCAGAAGAATGACCGCCGGGATTCTTTCGGGTTCTCTGCGTCTCTACCCCGTGAAAGGTGTGTCTTGTCTCCCTCCACCCCCCGTCACAGAGGAGGAAACCCACTGGGAGAGGGTCAATAATTACTGTGGTTTCTTGGTATTATTAGTAGCAATAATCGTCAGTAGTAGAATTAGTCGGGGCCGGAATCGGGGAATGATGGTGTGTAAGACCGACTCCATCATGGGCTGGCCATTTGGGTTACCTGTCTTGAGTTAGGAAAGTATGGGGGAGGGCACATAGTATGATTAGTAGGGAGAATTGGAGTAAAGACCAGAAAGAGAGAAATAGAGGAGATGATGATGATAATGATGATGATGATGCTGCTGCTGCTGCTGCTGAGGATTCCTGGCCAGTGACCGCCAACTCTCTGTGTCTGTCTGTCTGTCTGTCTCCTTTCTGGCCGACTCCCACCCCCTTCCGGCTGGCTGGCCATTAATTCCCAATTCCACTTTCCCTCTCCCTCTCTCTCTTCCTCCTTCTCCTCCTTCTCTCTCTCTCTCTTCCCCTCTTTCCCGCCTAACTAACTTCTCTCCAACTACTGCTGTCTCTCATCCTTTCTCTCTCTCTCTCTCCTGCTACTTTTACTGCCACATTCTCTCCTCGGTCATTCTGACTAAACTCATCTCTCGTCTCTTTTCTATCTCCTCTTGGTCCGTACTTTACCCTTTTCCGAATCCCCGTCTCCTTCTCTGCCTCTCCCATCCACATCCACTTGTTCCCCCCCTCCCCCTGCTTAAGTCATACTACTCCCACTCCCTCCCTCCCCCCCATTCCTTAAATTAAAAAAGGAAAACAAAAAGACCAGGACTCGACCACGCCTAAATCTTCCACCCCCCCAAATTTGTTCCTCCGTCCAACTTAACTCTCCTTCAATTCCCTCTAACCTCTCTCTTTTCCTTGTCAGACTATAGAATACATCTTTTCCTATCTGTTGCTTCATCTCAGGTAAGCCTCTTTCTCTTCATTTCCCTTGCCGTGTCATTTCCCCTCCCCTTCCGCGTACCAGACAATTCCAATGCCCATCCCCTCCTTTCAGCGTCGTCCGCCGCTTTCCCCCCCTCCTTTTCTGGCCGCGATCCCGATCGCAAATGGCGGGGTGTTGGCGGCTGGAGGCTCTGCACGTCCAGGACTTTATTCCGGACATGGGTACGCGCGCTGAATGGCCGAGTCTGGCTGGAGAGGTAAGAGAGGTTGCGAGGAGGGATCCTCGTTCCCTCTCCCCTCCATGGCCGCCCGTCTAGAACTGCGCTCTGGCACGCAACGCCGCAGGCAGTCCACGGCTAGCTGAGTGGAGGATCCGGCTGAATCACCACCCGCTGTTACCAAGCCTCGCCCGATCGTCGCAATGCATCCTGGTCTTGGGGGGTTGCGAGATGATTAGGGGTCATGATGGCTGGGGGGAAGACGACTTAATATTTTCTTCTTTCTTCCTTCAAGCCGCCCTCATGATGCTGGGAGACCTGATACGTATGACGGGGATTTCCCGATAAATCAGGGAAGAGGAGGGGAGGCGTTATCGCTTTCGTGTTCCTTGCACCACTTGACTTCACAGCCTCACTTTTGCCCTGTGACTCCCTGCCCCTCGCTTCTCTGCACTATCGATTCTTGTCTACTGTGGCGCTTTCTCCCCCAGTCGCCCGCTCTCTATATCCGGAAATCTATTTATTCGCAAATCTCGCCCACTAACATCGTCTCTTCTCTCATCCAGATAATCTTTCACAATGGGTCACGAAGATGCTGTCTACCTCGCCAAGCTCGCCGAGCAGGCTGAGCGCTACGAAGGTGCGTCATTCTCCTTCTTTCCGACCGCTCAACTTCGCGGCCTACTAACATGGCCGCTTGGTTACCCACAGAAATGGTCGAGAACATGAAGGTCGTTGCCTCCGCCGATGTAGAGCTCACCGTCGAGGAGCGGAATCTCCTGTCTGTCGCCTACAAGAACGTCATCGGTGCCCGTCGTGCGTCCTGGAGAATCGTTACCTCCATCGAACAAAAAGAAGAGTCCAAGGGCAACGAGTCCCAGGTCTCCCTCATCAAGGAGTACCGTCAGAAGATCGAGGCTGAGCTGGCCAAGATCTGCGATGATATCCTCGAGGTTCTCGACAAGCACCTGATCCCCTCTGCCCAGAGCGGCGAGTCCAAGGTCTTCTACCACAAGATGTGCGTTGTCCCACTCGATGCGATCGCGATTCATGACTGACCGTGTTTCTTCTCGTCTCTTAGGAAGGGTGACTACCACCGTTACCTTGCTGAGTTCGCCGTCGGCGACCGCCGCAAGGGTGCCGCCGATGCTTCCCTCGAGGCCTACAAGGCCGCCACTGAGGTTGCTCAGACCGACCTTGCTCCCACCCACCCCATCCGTCTCGGTCTCGCCCTGAACTTCTCCGTCTTCTACTACGAGATCCTCAACTCCCCCGACCAGGCTTGCCACCTGGCCAAGCTCGCTTTCGACGATGCTATTGCTGGTACGTGTGGAGGCTAGTGCTGGGACCATTAAGCGCGAGGCTAACGGACATTGCAGAGCTCGACACCCTGAGCGAGGAGAGCTACAAGGACTCCACCCTGATCATGCAGCTCCTCAGAGACAACCTGGTAAGTTGATGCGGTCGCACTTGGTGTTTATGGACCGTGCTAACTGTTGGTAGACTCTGTGGACCTCGTCCGAGGCCGAGCCCGCCGCTGAGGCGAGCGCCCCCGCCGAGAAGAAGGATGAGGCCCCCGCTGAGGGCGAGAAGCCCGCCGAGTAAATCAAATAAAGATGACGAAGGACTCGCGTTCGGACTTGGATAGGGTCGGCCGGCCGACAATCTGGATCTCAGACTCAGAAGGCCTGGGGTCGGAAGAGGGATGATGAAGCCATTGCGCGCTTTGGGGTTCGTTTTCTATCCGGCGAGCCCGGACGGGGATGGGGCCTTGTTGGCCAATTCACTGGCTGACAAGGTCATGAACTTTGGAGTCATGCTTTTGGATCTCTCGCCGCCTTCTTCGTCCCTGCTGGCCTTTTGGTGGCTTCATTTGATGCCGCCAGTGGTCTCGGTCTGGTCTCTATGTCCTCCGATTTTCGCGGGGCTTCCTTTCATATCTTTATGATTTCGATTTTTGCCTATTGTCGCAATTCCCCCCCTTAAAGAATACCTTTCCCTTGCCATCCACCCGCACTTCCACACTAGTCAGTCAATCCCCACCAGGACATTTGACTCTTGTTTCCCGAACTCTCTTGGTTTTACCCACCTTGTGCCACGTACGGCGTTTGTTTGTCGCCTTAGCTGAGTTTAGATCTAAAGCCCGGCAGTGGCTAAAGAAATTTGAAATTTATGATCAAAGCAGTAGACAGGTTGCTGTCAATTCTCCCAATACAGCAAGAGAATGAGGTATGAAAGTTCCGAAAGTACGGGGTAAAAAACCAAACAACGAACCAAACCCCGGTCTGTGAACCCATTCTATGAATAAACCAACATGCATGCATGCATTCATTCATTTATCCCTCGCGGATACTCCGGACTCCCCCTTCTGGGAGCACTGTATACTGTATTCTGTATTTATTACTCGGGATTCCGTCCTTATTGCATACAACGCACATTGCATACATGCATACCATCCATCCATCCATCCAACCACTTTGAATCCCTCGACCAAAAAGTACTGTGCAGTATGCAATATGCAGAATGCAGCATTGTAGAGTTTTCCGTTTTCCTTCCTTTCCCCTTCGTTTTGACTCTAGAAAGCTAGTCTAGTAGGATCTGGTCTAGTCTATAGTAGTAGTAGCAACTATAGATCACATCTTAAGTTTCCTTATAAATTATGCATGTATGTATGTATGGAACTAAGTTTATTATAGATTGGATTGCTTATGTACGTACTTTAATCCTGGTAACTAGTTAGTTGGCTAGGTAAGTCATACATTGATCCTTTACTTGGCGTGAAGTTTTAGGTGCGAGCTATGTAAGGTAAGGTAGATGGACTAACTATGGAGTGTGGTGATTTAGATCACTGGTAGCTAATCAATAGTACAGGTATATGACTTGCTCGAGTTTTGTAGAATCTAGTTTTTAAGTTGAGTTTCAATCAATAACATACTTCTATACCTTAGACTAGTCGTAGTGGTGGTGTGGTGGTAGACTTACACAAATGAATGAGGATAGAAGAGTATAATGTATGTACGTATTCTTTGGTTTCAACTTAAGAGATCCCTGGATTTATACTATGTACTGGAGTACTATAGTTATTAGGATAGTAGGATGATCGCTTTGTGTGTTGGTGACGAGGTAGGTAGTTGCTCTTGGTCTAGAATAGGTCCCAATTAAGTCCAACTAAGTATGTATCTACTCTATATTTTGCGCATCATCTTTCATGTTAAAATATTTTGGGGATATACAGTTAGATTAGGTTTACTCTGTACATGATTATCATGGTATTGAAGTGTACTTATTAAATTGTAAACAATGCTTAGAACTTTACTCGGTCATGAGTATTCTGATGATGATGATGATGACGATGAAGTACCTTGCTGCGCACCGTTACTACTAACTAATCAAGGTCAATGAGTAAGGGCATGAGAGAATGTATGAATGTATTATGTATATTCGTACTTATTTATCATCTTTAAGGTAAATTTCACGATTGACCAACTTGGGAAAACGGCGTCTAGAAAAGTACGATGGTAAATAGCTAGATCCCGATCTAGTATACATCGTATTTACTCACTCCGTACTTTATGAAATTATACTACTAACAAGGGAAGTGGGGAGGGAGGATTGATCCTTGATCAATACCGCCTTAAGGAAGGGGAAGGGATGGTATAAACAGACAAACGTACGATACGACTATTTCAGTATGTGATGGAAGGTCCCAGTTGACAGGTATGAAACGGGAGTTTGTCAGTTATAATTTCTGGTTTGATGAAAGGACTTTTAGTGTGGGTGGGTAAGGTGTAGGGATCACCCCATTGACGTGTCGAGCTGTCAACTGTCAAGGGAAGCAAAAATGCGGTGTGATAACTTAGCAGGAATGGAGACTACAAACTGCCTGCTCCAGACATCGGACAGAGTCCAGTATACTTCATACTCCGTAGTCGTCGCAACATACGTACATCGGTCTACTACATCAAACCACTACTGCTACAGGACGAATTTCGACAATTTTGTATCTTATTTAATGTATCAACCGCTCGCTTCTGGGTATGTAAGCAAATGTCTTCAGAGCCAAACGAAAATCAAACCAAGTCGAATCTGAATCGTCAGTCCGGGACGATTCCAATATACAAGTTGATGGGCAAAGAGGCGATTGGGAAATGGGCGGGAAGAGGACGGGGGGAAGGGGAAAGGGTGAGATTGGGGATTGAGGAGAGGCGGCGATGACACAGGATGGGGAGAGGATGAGGATGATGTAAACCACATGAAGATTGGCTGCTCCGTGAAAATGCTTTCCCGCCTTTTTGCAGACCTTTGCAAACAAATGCGCCCAGTGCGGTTCCAAATATCAGAAAGAGATGAAATGAACACAACAAGTCTAAGTAAACGGTTCCCAGTCAAGTGTCCCAACGCCGCGCGTGCTATGCCAATACACAAAGCCTCCGGTATGATATGACAGATAGGAAAGGAAGAATAGACGGCATAAGAGAAAAAAGAGAAAAGAGAAAGAAAAAGGGAAAAGGAAAAAGGTTAAAAAACAGAATATGAACAGAAGAAAGGTAAGACCAGAGCACAGAAGAGTATGTCTGAGTCGTGCACCGGATCGCTGCCAAGACGGTAGGCGTCGATCAAATTCCCTGGTAACCCCCGGCATGTGTGGATGATGTCACGACCGCAGCAGCCTCTGCGAATTCCCAACCACACGCGGAGCGCATTGACGTGGGCGACCGTAGCGCGAAGTGAAAAAAAGAATCCAGGGTCGTCGGGTAGCAATTTCGGGGTGAAGGTAATGGGGCTGTTCATTGTGATCAACCGCCATGTCCCAGTTGCACGATCCAAGTCCGTCCAGTAGAGTGAAGAAACGAATCGAATGAAAGGGATCAATTTGCGAAAGTTCACACCTCGGGGATTCAGCGTTGCACAAGGTTCCACCTGATGAAGCCGCAGATGTCATTTCGGAATCCCAAACACGGGTCAGTAAGTCCAAGCGGATCTTCGCGCGCATGAATCGTGTCGGATTGCTGCTCAAGCATGCGCAGCAGCCAAGAGCGTCCCATTCCGACATATGTGAGACACCTGCATTATGTTGCGAAGAAGGATGCCATTCACCAAATCCGAAAATTCATGTAGTGAATGAGAGACATGAAGGTCATCGCATAGAAGGGTTTGAAGTTTCGTAGATTTGATCTTATCGTTCGCTTTCTCCAGGGCAGCGAATTCCCGACCGGTTATCTGTATCGAACAGCCGGGATGATGATACGGCGCCGGAGCTATTTCTGCGACTTTCTGACCTTGGTGCTACTCCTTGTCATTTCGCTCTTGGTCATGTTGCGGGTTAAATCACCGATGTAGTCCTGAAGGAACCGGTTTTCGCTTTCGAGCTTATCGTGGTCGGATTTGACGGCTTCGATACGTTCGGCGAGCGCCTGGAGGGAAGACTGGAGAGCCTTGGCTTGTCTGCCGTGAACACGTAACACATTAGCATCGCTGCTGCTTCTTCTTTTCCCCCCTTTTCTTGTCTCTGGCTATACTTGGCCAGAGGTTTCGGGGAATTGTTGTTGCGACTACTCACTCTTGTAATGTTTGCCTGGCTTCCTTGCCCAGTCGCTCCAGATCAGCCGAGTTGCGTCGAGGACTCATGGCGCGCGCGTCGTCAGGGGGGAATTCTTCTTCTTCGATTTCGATTTCAGGATGATCCCGTGGCACTAGTATCGAGGCACTCGGTTTCCGACTGGCCATACGAGGTCTCTCTGAGCGTCCTCTACGTTCTGTCTCGGCGTCGGAGATGGAGGATGACGATGAGAGGGAAGACATGTGTGAACGACCGTTGTCGTTGGGCTGGGGCAGGGTAGGCACAGGAGAAGAACCGTGCACATCTGCTGTTGACGCCATGGTTTTTTCAGACTCTGGTGGTGGCGCCGGTGGTTGAATTTAGGAGTTTCTGTGGTTGAGGATGGCTTGGAAGCGAATAGGAAAAAGTCTCGGGGCGGTCGCTGAGGCAGGCTTTCCACGGTCGAGGGGTAACGGAATAGAACTACTCCCGCAATAATGTTGTTCAAACACAGCAATTGAATGTCTTCTTCACAGCTGGGCTGTGACTACCTCTAGCGATGACTTCAGATGGGAAGATCTGCGTTGTCGCTGGAGGTAGCTGGTGTAAGAGCGAAAGGTGGGTTTGTTTCCCAGGGCGGCTGTTCGTCGAGGATTCTCGGGCCGGAAAAAGTAAAAAAGGGGAGGGACAACGAAAACAGCTGGAAACAAGCAAACAGATTCCGGCTGCCAGGGAGGTAGAGATCCCAAGGGAAAAGATCAGATCAGATCACGACGAGAGGGAGGCAGAGTTGAGAAATGAAGTCGGTCAAAGGGGAGAGCGACTTGGGGGAGGGGACCAGAGCGACAAGCCGTGGTCCGGGTTAAGCGAACTGAAAGTCGGGGGGGGGGAGGGTAGGCGGCGAGAGAGGGAGGGAGGTGAAGAGAAAAGACGACCACCACTTTTTTCAGGACAAAGCAATTCAAGGTATGTACCTGAAGTGATTGCCAGCTATATTCGCCTTTGTTCCTTTTCTGGGGAAAGGCAAGTCTATAGGAATTAAGGATTAGGGATTAATCCAAGGTTGTCGAACCTGGGTTTGAGGAAAGTTCGTTGGGCAGTCCGAAAACGGGCGGACTAAAAACTTGGACACGGGGGGAAGAGGGAGGTGGGTTTTTGGTGCTGATTTGGGTTGGGTTCGGTGGTGGTTAGTGCAGTAGTGCTGCGAGTGGGAAGGAATAATAATGCTGCTGGTGATTGCTTGATGAGCCGACAAGGTGTGGGTGGGTGGGTGGTTGTGTGTAGTGTAGTGTAGTGTAGTGTGTACTTGTCACAATCACACTTCCTCGCAGTCACGTAAGATAAATTGAAGTCGAAGGAAAAAAGGGGGGGTGTGTTGAATTCTTGGTCAAGAAAAGCCCAGCGAGAGTCGGGGAGGAAGGGAAGTGGAGAGGAGAGGTTTGTAAGGAAAGGGAGGAGGAGAACAAGAGATCCGACGGACAGGACAGGAGAGAGGAGAGGAGAGGAGAGGAGAAAGAGGAGCAAAGCCAGTAGCTTAAAAAAAATTGAATGACCCAGCAAGATGAGTAAAAAGAGAGGTATGAACGCGTAGAGGAGATTGAGAACGTCGAGGAAGTCGCTGTAAGTAGGAATAGTTCGTCGCAATAATAATCCTTGAAAGAAATAATAATAAATAATAATAAATTATCGTGGTCAGTTTTGCAAGTAAAAAGAGCAGCAGCAGCAGCAGCAAAGCAAGTTAAGCAGGAGTGCAGCAGCAGCGGCAGATCTGGTATGTAATAGGAATACTCCCGAGTAGGTAATAATGGGGAATTTATCGTGAAAAGACGCAAAAA
Organism: Aspergillus brasiliensis CBS 101740; assembly: GCF_001889945.1. NCBI lineage: Eukaryota > Fungi > Ascomycota > Eurotiomycetes > Eurotiales > Aspergillaceae > Aspergillus > Aspergillus brasiliensis. Next base: position 1,491,787 of record NW_027137446.1, on the reverse strand, counting down.
GGAACCACTCTTTTGCTGCGGTTGATATCCGTAACTTACTCCGACTGCCACTTACATACTCTGCCACCACGATTAACTAACTAACTACGTACTTACTCACTAGTAGCTAACGACTGACTTGCCTTCCTGACCTTACTATCTAGCTAGATTCAGAGGAGCGCCGTGACTGATGGACCACGTACCTAGTACTAAAAACCAGCTACCACGGAGTACTTCATCCAGCAAAGCAGTAGCTAGCTTGGCCATGAAGTCGCAGTGGGTATAACAGTCAGATACCACACGCAGTATTGTCATGCTGGAAATGGACACTAATCCACCACAATTTATGTGACAATTAGAGCTGGTCGCGGGGCTAATCACAGCCCTGCCTCGAGTGAATTAGGCAGGTAGCAGGGGGAAGCCGGTAACATACCGATTCCCATAATTACCCTGAGGGTACATGCCTGCTGTACTTTTGGGCAGGAAATTCACCCGAATTTGGTATGGGAGGTACAAACAGAGTACGGAGTGCTACCTAGGTGGGCTCGGTCTTACCCAATTGGGGATTAGCGGCACCACACTAAGAGTGGGAAGACTCGTGGCCGCCACTGGAATGATTATCACCGTATTCCTGGGTACGGGGGGAGGCAAGAAATGTAAAAAAAGAGAGGCGGAAAAAAAAAAAGAGACAAGACAGACAGTACAGACAGGAAAGACACTGACGCTAAGAAAAGAAAAGCAGAAAAGCGAGATATGAGACACATGAATAGAGTAACAAAGTCCAATCTCATTGAGACAACTATCCAACTACTAAACAAATACGACATCATAACACCTCACTACTACGTAAACAGCGACTAAAAAAGAACAAAAAAGAGGCAGACATCTCAGTCTTACAGTTTCTCTCTCTCCCTCTCCCTCACTCTCTCTGGTCAGAAAAGCCGCCGGATGATGTTTCGGTGAAAGGACTCCGTTCGGACTGGCGTCCCGTGGTTGGTGGGCGCCGCTGCCCTTTTAGGGGTTCGTCCTGTTCCTTTCTCAGCAGTGGTTCGGTTAGTGACTGTCGGACCCAGCAATTCACGCCCCTTGGTTCGCCGCTGCCCTTCTTAGCGGGAACCCAAATCCCCTGAAGGGGGCCACCCATCACCGCCAACGAGGTGTCGCTCTCGGAGGAATGGCGATGATCCTCATCATCCACCGCTAGTAGTATGACGATGATCCATGGCAATGATGTAGAGGCATGATGCTGCTGAGGTTGGATGGCCCTTTTACAATGTGATTATTTTTTTCTCCCTCCCCCTTCCCTTCTTGTTGTTGTTATTGTTGCCACGGATCAATCATCACTTGCCAACATTAGTAGGACGGCTCACCTTTTCCACTTTCCCACCCCCTTCCCTTGGGTGAAAGTCACAAATTTTTACATTGCTCCATGCGAAGCGACCCTTTCATTTATTTCTCCATTCCTCTTTAGCTCCTTCTAACAATTGCCGAGGCGGCGGCGGATCATTAAGCCACCAAAAGGGCATAGGAGTGTATCAGTACGTCAAATGGGGCGATGGTAGTCAGTCAGTCGGACCTAGTCAAAACGTTTCTCACCAAGTCTTCAGGGGAGGTCATGCAACGTCGATCGAGCCATCGGATTCGTGGCTTTGCCTCCATCGCCGCAAGACCGGGTCAGGATCAATATCGGAATGCTTCACTCGACCTTTCTCTCATCGTGCCTCCCGCTATCCTGACTAGTGCCGCTGATAATGCACCTAAGCGGTGCTACAACCGGAGGCATCTTTCCCCCCTCAGTTACAACCAAAAGTCTTGCAATTGCCATCACTAGTCCTTTTTGTCTGCCGTAGACGAGTTTCTAAAAAAGCACATCTATCGCCCACCTGCAGCAATAGAAAGAAATGATGCATCTGTACGGAGGAGTTGTACTTTGTGCTTGAATTGATTATGTACCGTCCTTTTGGACCCAACCCCCCCCAATCTGGTAGTGGAGGTGGGCTGGCGTACTTTTCCTTCTCTGGTCGGATTTTAAGCTCCACCACAAAGAAGTCAACGGCTTGGGGCAGGACGATCCATTCCCGCGGGTTCGACACACCTTCTGACGGATCATGGCTGGGAGCGAGCGAGTGGGAGCGAACAGCCAAAGCAGAACCAGGAAAGGATGTGCAGGCTGTCGATCCATCTCTTCCCCATCGCGCTTCGGGAACATGTGTCCATAGGAATATCGAATCACAGGGTTGATAATGTGACGAAAGTGATTCAGATTTTCCCTTTTCCCCCCTGGGCTGTATGGGGTACCCCGTACGGCGCCTTCTTAACATAAGACTACTAACTGGCAGGAGCCATGTATGCATTCATTCACCTACCGCGCGACAGGGATGGGTTGGTTTTCGTTCATTGCTATTCGTCCGTGCAAGGAGATTCAGTGGGCAAGTGTGAGTTTAAATTCTCCAGCCTTGCTAGGATAGGACGAAGGAAGCTTTCCGATGGTCGTGCGATGAAACTAAAGAATAATAATAATAACGATAATGGTAATAAAATAACGATACGCGATCCGAGATGGTGGGAATTAAACCTCAATAGAAGAATTTGCCCGACCATGGGTGAAGCTTCGGGGAAGACGCGCGCAAAATTTTCTTTCGCAGCTTAAAGGTCTTTGCGCGCGCGCTGAGACCGTCGCCGCTCACCGTGGTTCATCCTCGGGCCAACCTTCAACTATGACGGATGATAACGTCATAAAAGTCAGTCTCATTGGACCTATCTGTTGCCATTGCTCGTCTTGTTTGATAATTGAAATTCTGGGGCATGTCTCTCCTTGTCCACCCCCTTTGGACGGATGGTACTTTCACTTCCCCGTGCTGCAATGTACCTGACTGGCTGAATGCAAGGCTCAGCCCCGGAAGCTCTGACAAAGTACGGAGAAGTCGGGCGCTATCAGCACCAAGACACACAGGTCCCATCGATCTGATGGATGCAACTGAAACAGGTCAACGTCACGGGCGGAGCAACTAGTAGTTATCTCGTAGGTTCTATCAAAGAACCGCCAGCGCCGAACAGATCGCATCTCAGCTCGACCGCTAGTACAATCGTGGCGAATTTGCAGCAAGGCGCTGCAGTTGCATACATGAGCCCCAACGGACGATGTCCGGAACGTTCCCCGGCGGCTACATTAGTTGCGCTGGGTCGGCGAAAATATTGCAAAGGCGGTATTCCGCGTCCTACTGGACGAGAAGCTCAACTCGAAGATTGGTAGCTTGGTACGCTATACCGCGGAGCTACTCCTCGCTCCTCGCTAGACGCGTCTTTTCCCTATGAATCCGGTTATCAACACGAGGTCGAGCAGACCTGCAGGATGAGCCCCCAACCGCACTTGAGCAGCAAGTGAGCGAGCTCCGTTTTCGATGGAGGGGATGCATTCACCGGGGGAGCGTTGAACAACAGGGTGCAAAACTAGCCAGTGGAAAGCGTTCCTTGACCCCCGCATCAGTGCATGCAGTCGCGCTCCCCACCCAGCAAAGAGCGCGCGCGCGAGAGAGAGCTTGTGACCGGATGGGACCACGGCCGAACCCTTTTCATTCCTCTCTCTCCCTTTGGGTCCTGAGATTTTGACAGTTGTCCACTGCCCGATGAGGATTGGGATTCTTCCGCCGTATGAAGGTGGAGGCACACTGAGGAGGCTTAACATGGAATCGGCAGTCGATTCAGGTAGATAGGCACGTCAGTCCGACAGACCAGTACAGGGAAATGCACCTAAGTTAAAGCCAAGCCCAGTCAGTCAGAGTTAGTGACTGTGTATACACTATACAGTAGTGGAGTAGCCTAAGGGAGGGGGGAAGCCCGTGACCTCATAGTGGACAAGCAAGCAGGCACCCAACTTCACTGAAGCAGCTTCTCATCCTCTGGCAGTTCCTGGAAGCGACAGACGAGAAGGAGAGAAGCGAGGATTCCCCGAAATAATACCATACATACAGAGAAAGAATACCAATGATACGAGGACGTAAGGGTACCATGACCGGGCGGCCGCGTGACTGCCTTCTTGCTCCACTCGCCATTCCATGGTTGACAACCAGCATTATTATTCTTAGTTCCTGCCTACTACCCGCTACCACTCACTATCATCTACGGTCTACCTACCCTACCTGTCTATCCATTTGTCGCGCTCCCTTTTCCTTCACAGTTCACACACAACTATGTAAATATCACATACCACGTCCCCACGACAGTCCCAACGGGAACCACTCTGTCCGTGCTGTCTTCGAAAGTCAGACACCTGGCTATTTCCCACCCCCCTCCGTCCAGTGTCCACTTTCCGGGCGAGCTCCAATGAGCCCAGTGAAGGCCAATGCCATCCCGGCGAGTGACGATAAAGAACTGCCGATCTGGGATCGGCTAGTGGCTGAGGGGATTCTCCGCTAATAAGGACACTGGCGAGTACTAAGACTCCCAGCAAGCACCAACAGTCATGATGCCAACCCGAATTCGGCTCTTCCTGGCTTGATGTCTTTACCCGATCATTTGATGCTGAGGCACGATGATGAAGGATCATCGCGACCCTGACACTTAGCCCTCCGGCTCCATACCTGCTGAGATGTTGTTCAAGCATCAATGCTCTCAGAGGAAATTAACACTAGGAGACCTGTCCGATTATCCCTCGAGTATCCACTCTCCACAGACAGAGAGCACAGAGGACGACCTGTCCAGCAATACCACATTCCATCCATCCACCACCTTACACAGTACACCTCGTCCAAGCCACCGATCGTCTTGCACAAAGAGAGCGAGAGCGAGAGTGAGAGAGAGTGTGTGAGAGAGAGACACCTGATAACATAGACTCGAGCTGCCGCTCACCCCCCTTCTACCCAACCCAATCAATAGCCAACGCAGCCATCAGAAACGGTCAGCCAGGAAACGCGCGCCCCCTTAAACCCATCCGGCAGGTCCATAACATCCTCCTGCTACTGACCAGGGTCGTCTGCCCATGGAACATTCTTCCCCTCCTTATCGTATGGTCGGCAAGGCGCAGGCACCCTGCCCCCGTGGTTAGAGAATTATGTACTGATTATAGGAGTATGTAGTTCCACCTAGTGCTTCCAGAATAAATTAAATCATTCCTCCTAGAACCTTGGGTGTCCACCACCATCAACCAGGGGAAGGATAGGGGGGGCACAAGGTCAATGCGTTTGCGTAGTGGCTTTCCCTTTTTCTTTTCCTTTCCCTCTTCCACCCGTTTCCCTCCCCCTCCTTCATCTCTGGTAAGTAGATACCCATTCATTCATTTCAACCTATTATGGGGCCTGAGTATCCACGGGTCCTTTAATACAGCTTACTATAGTATGGGTTCGCATACTTCGCTAATGAGTTTAAATAACTATGGCTGCTACTACTAACAACTACGTAGTTAGAGATGTGGATTACTAATATGCTAGAAGGTTGACCTGTTTGTGTTTGATATTGAAAAGGTGTAGTGCGTAGTTTATCCTACCCATTGGATAGTCAGACAGGCATCTATACAGTATACATTGACTTTGCAGGGCCTTTAGCTGAAGTGCGTGGAGAGTAGACTACGTCGCAGATATCCTGCCTAGTATTAGGGAAGAATCCGAGTCATATGTCAAATGAATAGAGGGCTAATTAACTAGCCTTCTAATCACTCATTTAAGCAATGTTTCCTAAGTGGTAACCAACATAACAAATATCTGACATACATACTACGAACTTGTCACATAGTTAGTTAGGTGTGTTTGGATTTCATTCCAGCTTACATCACCTTCATCAGCTCGCTAACTACTTAGCTAGTCAGTTACACAGTAAACAAACACATGACCCAGCTCAGCTCATCTCATCATATCACGTTACCTAGTTACTGACTTGCTGCAATTACTCAAGTTACTCCGTCAATAGTCATAGTAACTACCTATCTACTAGTTGCAGTGTAGAAGAAGAAAAATAATGAATGAGGCTGTCTGGTGATATCATCATCTATCCTTACTAACTAGCTAATCATCTTACATTCCCTTCACTGATAGTTTCACCAGTCATCCAGTCAGTATACATTGCAATGCAACCACACACCTTAGTGGAATCCAAATCGACCCATTTACTTTTAACATCACATTTCCAGATTAAATTGTAATTGAGTAAATAAAGGCAAAGTCCACCAATGACGACATCAACAAAAAGAAAAGAAAAAGAAGGATAATAAAAAAAGAAAAATCAACAAAATACGACCCCAAAGGGATTACTAGAGTAGTTCCTTAATATTCATCTCCAAGAAAGGAAAAAGGAACCAACTTTCAGATCACCTATGAAGTAAGCTAAGCTAAGCACGACAAGCCATTATATCATAGAGTCGGTCAAGGAAAAAAAGTAAAAAGAAAAAAAAAACTGAAACTAAAACCTCACCCACCCCCATTTCTCTCACTCACCCACCAACTAATCAGATAATCAGATAGACAACACATAATAACAACACAACACGGCACGGCACAGGACGGCACAACACACAACCCAAGACAAGACACTCAATAATTTACCCACCGCTCCGCTTACTGTGTTGTCTAAGTAAATAGATAGATATCAAATTAGTTATCCAAGATGGAAAATTGAAAATGACATGGCCACCCCGGGGAAGATCGGGTCGGCGGCCGAAAAAGCACGCGGGACGGCACGGAGGGATTGGGATAGTCCAATCCTGTCCAATTAACAAACGAATGAATTACATACACAATACACGCATACTGTAGTGAGTTAACTTACTGTCGAGGAAGAATATTATCCGCGGGGTTGACTCGAATCGGCAGGTGAGGAAATCCATGAACTGAATTCATCCATTGGGCTGGGTACTTAGTTCATTTTACTTTACTTTACTCATACAAGTAAATGCTGGGCGCGCTTGTTTAGCCGAGCTGGTGGATGGAATCTGGTGATCCCGCCATGTGCGATGATGTTGTTGATGACGATGTCGTGTTCTTTTCCCCGGTTTTTCATTTCCCCGGGTCCAACTAACGCATGCTACGGAGGTTTTATTGCACGGCCATACTGCTGGCTTCGACTTGATGTGGCAAACTTGTTCTGCTGATCACCACATGATGCATGTGTGAATGTCCTGTGTGTATGTACGTAGGCACAAGTATGGCTGCCGCGCCCTACAGATGACGAAGGTAATCGTGCTTCCAAACGCCTGTTCCGGTCCTAGTGGTAGGTATTCCTGAAACTCCTAACATACAATCAACCAAACCCATTGGTACAGCATGTGCGAGGCCGTCGGCCGAATGACCCGGATCATGCAAGAGACGGGGTCGTCTTCCACTGGTACAATGCTCGCAGTACCGCGACACCTCCTGACTGTGTCTCAACAGTGCGTCCGCGACCACGATCGTTGTAGTCATTTGGCGCATAGTCGCGCTCAGTGAAACCCGACCGCTCGGGTGCAGCTCCCCAGCCATGTAGCTGTCGTGTGTTATCTAGTCCCAGCGTCTCGTCGTCCCTGGGACCCTTAGAGTCACGGCTGCGGAGAAGTCCCGTCAACGCCTCCGAGCCCTCAGCCTGCGCCCCATAGTTTTGATAGTCGATCGCCCCCTGCGGCAGCGGACTCACGTCGGTGGCGCTGGTGTTTCCCCACCACTCCCCGATCTTGCCGTCGCCATTCTTGGTCAACAGAGCGGCGTTGGCGTTGTGCTCGATCCAGGGGCGGTATGTTCGGCATCGTGCTTGGTGCCACTCGTATACGTACTGCCAACCGTCTTTCCCGTCACCTGTGCGGTTGGCGCTGGCCAGGAAACGCAATTCCTGCGGCCGGATGTCTCGGCAGAACTCGGCCAAATGATGAAAGAAGATGCCTTTGAAGGTTTGTCCATTTTGGGAGCAGCTCCCGGAAGAGTCGCACGCATCCTCCAACACACCTCCGCGGCCAAGCCCTTCCCACTGCTGACTGCCTTTGTTAGGCCATCCGGTAGCCAAGAGCACATCATTGACCAATCGGTGCCCGTCAAACAAATACTGCTGCAAACCAGTAGCTAACCAAAGTCCCCTTAGCCCGCTAAGTATCACTCCCTGGTTGTATGTATATACCATAGTGTTGAGAACATCACACTTGCGCGTGCCAGGGTCATCGGCGCTCTTCCAACCACTGATGTGGAAGCCGTCACCATAGAGGCCGTTAGGCCCCGTCATGTTTGAGGCATTTAGCCACGAATATCCCTCAATGGCGGCCTGCAGATGCGCTGGGTCGTGAGGATAACCGTCTGACCAGTCCTCATCGTCCAGGGCGGTTTCCATAAAGGGTGAATCAATAAAGTCCCCGGGGAAGTAAAGATACATCCCGATGCTAGCGGCTATGTACAGCTCATTGGTGATGGCATTCTTGTAGGGCGTCAGGTAAGGGCTCCATATCATCCCGCCATTACACAAGGAAACGTCCCAGCCTCCGGACGCGAGTCCATAGAACACACGTGCCCGATGAGCCGCCGGGGACTGAAACTGAGTTCCATGCCAGAGGCGCTTTGTTGTTTCGTTGGGTGAGAAGGGGTCATCGTAATGCAGGTCGCTGTGCAACACTTGGAACTTTATGTTCTCCAGCCAGCCTAAAACGACCCATAACATATCATCGAAGGCCTGGTTTCTTACAGCAAAGGCATCTTCGCCAAAGTAGAATGCTGAGGTTTGATCGAAATAATGGTTAATGAGATTCTCGAATCCCAACGTATACTTTTCGGTTATTTCTTCCGATTGATTGTAACCCCCGGTGGCCTTCACTGAAAGAATGTCCGACAGTACATCTCCCGCAGTAGAAGTCAGTGAGGAGAGGGTAGCGGAGACGTGAGTCCCAAGCACGGCAGCGGTCCAATCGATACTAGTGGGCCAAGTGCCTTGCCAAAGCTCGAAGTAGTCATCCTGCATCACCTTGAGAGCATCCAGCAAATCGTCATAAGTGCGGCTTATCGAGCCGATCGGTTCATCAGGCTTCTCTGGAGTAGGAAGGGGGAACTGCTTGGACGGGGGATCGGATGAATCCTCCAGCGGAATCTGCGCATTTGGAGACAATGGCGCAAGGACGTCCTGCGACCGCAACGCCAGCGCATTGGTCTCAGAGAAGACTGCAAGCAAGCAGAGCAATCTATGAATAACAAGTAACGCACGCATATTGAAGGCTTTCTAGTTGTATGTCCCTCAAACCCGCAGTGAACGACTGGTCTCGTGTTCCTGTCCTGGTAACCAAGGGCAGAGAGGTACCGATAAGCGAGTGTCGAGAATGACTCGAAGTAACAATAAATGAGTATTGACTTTGGACACGCAGAACTCGAGACAGACGCGAGGAGAATGAGAGCTTAGAAAACAGCCAGCAACCAACCGACAGCGAGAAACCAATGAGGCATATTTCAACAGTCAATGGTCCCCAGTCCGGGCCATGAACGAGGGAAGGAAGTGGCGTTGAGCGATAAGTTTCGAGACGTTCGGCCGTTGCGGGGAAGGAGAGACCCCCGGGGCTTAACTAAGCCAGCCATTCGCGGTGCTTCTCAGCCCTCCGGGTGACTCTCCGCAGCCTCAGCTGCTCCCCTCTCCCTTCCAGCCTCGTCCTCTCCGCGCTCGATCGTCGTGGGCTCTCGTTCTTGGTATTCTATCACGCGCTCGGACTGCGGGGATCTCATGCCCAATTCCTGCCCGCTCCCCCCATAGACCTTCTGATCGATCCCTCGCAGAGTCATATATAGTGTGCAATTCACGCACTAGTATCTGATGACCAATAGCAGTCATTTGGATCTACAAAAGTCTATATGGACTAAGGGTCTCGGGATCGATGTGTGAGGTCGAGAGACTTGCCCATGTGCTGGGCGACGGAAGGAGAGATGAATAGAGCAGGAATGCTACAAGTATAGCCCCAGCCACATGAGCATCATAGGCAGTGGGTTTCATCTGAATTAATCTTGGAACTAGTAGTAATTTTGGGATATCCTGGCTTGTTATATCATGCGAGCGGGTTTCTGCTTCAGCCATGTCAGTGATGAGCATTCGAGCAAGCCACGAGACAAAAGCAGAAGGGAGGGAGTGATGACAGAGGTCAAAAGCCAGAAAAGAGGCATGATAGAAGGAAAGGGAAAACGGGCCGGGATGCCGAAACATAACGAGCAGCACTCACCATATCGCTGATTGTTTACGACGCCGGCAAATATCTCCTCTGGCTGCAAGCCTATGTACACCCTTGTAAAAGGAGCATATAACTGTCGTAAGAGATATTGCCGGCTGTAACCACTGCTTCTCACGGCGCCCATCGAACCGTGACCAACATGCGAGCATCAAACCGACATGATTGTCGTCTGGATGGCTCAGCAGCCGTGTAGTCCTCAAACAAAGGCAAAATCAAAACGCTAGACGCGGACGAGAGGTAAGAGAAAGGAAGATATAAGGTGCCTGCCAAGGTCATAAAGTAGAAGTAAACGAAAGTCAACTCCTCAATGCTGCCACAACAATACGCCTAGTCTCTAGCCTCCTCCGCACCAGGGCTGCGACTCCTGTCGCGGCTCCTGCTGCGTCCCCGTCCACCACGGCCACCTCTTTGTCCACCATTCTTTCCCTTGTTTGATGGGGGTGGCCGCACAAACGCGAAGTCGACCTGGATCGTCTGGTCCAGCAATTTGGATCCGTTCAAAGCCTTGATGGCTTCTGAGGCTTCGGGGAGGGTGGAGTATTCGATCAACGCGTAACCCTGACAAAAACCAATTAGTATCTCATCTTGTGTCCGATCACATTGTAATCGATTCAAATAAACCAATGCAATAATTCAAGCAGCAAAAGCCCAGAATGAATCTCCAGGCAGATGAAGACCCAAAAGACACCTACCTTCACATAACCCGTCCGGCGGTCGAGGTTCAAATTGAAGTTCTTGATCTCTCCGTATTCAGCAAACAGATCCGTCACGTCCTCCTCGGAAGCTTCTTCATGGATGTTGGTCGCGATGATGATCCATCCTTCGATACTGCGCACTGCAACAGCTCCCGTTTGCGTTCTCGGATCAGAGGTATTGTTGCCCGACTGCGCGGGGACCTCCTCCTGCGCGACGGGAGGGTCGACTTCCATTTCCGTAGACATAATGGCAAGGAGGCGAGACCGAAATTGATTAGGATTGATGGCTCGAGAGGGGTGGATAATAGGAGGGTTTTCGGTTCAAGGTGGGCTGTTCAATGACCAAACTGTTGCAATGCGATGGATCTTCGCGAAGCTTGCGGTGTGCTTATGTAATCGAAGGATATCCAACGACGGTCAATGTTGATGGCCATTTTATACTCCACTGTCAATGCCACAGATATTAGTCAGGATTGATGGTGGACAGAGGTGTGTAATAGAGTATATGATGGGACTCTGTATTGCCTGTCTGGTATGTGGCTGCTTCTTTCAGAGACCTCTCAGATCACAATCATATACGGAGTTAGTATAGGTACAACTAGTAGACTAGGCAGTCATTCATGAAAATGAGGGAAGAACACCATTGAAAGATGATCTTGATATTAAATCTGTTTCTTGCCGGTTGTCAGTGTGCCTGTGAAGGCACATTACCATTGATTGCAAGCAGATGATATTTCGAGTAATACTTATGTATAGTTTATCTACATATTCAATTGCCGAAAGACTCGGCAACTACCATGACTGAAGACTCACAAAGATGACTGGGGGAGACATTCTCTACTTCTAGAGAAAGATGGCGAGGTCACAGTGTACCTTGAACGATTAATGCCGCCTGCAAATTCATATCCAACATGTCCTTTTTCAATTACAACTTCCAGATTCTCTCTTCACTAAATGAGCTATCTCTGAATTGTACCTACTAATGATATAGTATACCGCTGCAATTCAGGCTCTATGACCACACTCATTATATCCCCAGAAAATGGTAGTATTTTGTCGATGATTGGGGCAGTTTTGAGGGGTAAATAAGACTTTTCGTTAGATATGAAGCAATTTGAAGTCTTGAGACATCCACTGTCACCAGTTACTATACTGACACCAGCAGTTTCCTATAGCCATGCCGTGGAATCTTGTGTTTCTCTTGAGGACGGTGTGCTGGGTCTAGTCTGAAGAACCGAGAGCTAATAAAAACAGCTTTCCCTGCGTACCCTTTCACTAGTATTGTAGAAACAAAGATCTGAGAGGGATACCAGTTAATGGATGCCAGCCGCTCGATGTGAATGTGATAAATAAAGTGACAACATGAAACCTGTATTCAGTCCAGCTGCCCCCGCGGCCTCCTTCTACTTCTTACTTGCTTATTATCATCGATACAGACCAGCTGTCACTCAGGTTTTGAGCAAGAAAAATCATCTCATATCCACCGACTCTCTGGAACGAACCTCTTGTTCATTGAGCGAGAAAGAGAGACTGCGCCGCGATGAGCGGCAAGTCGCTCTCGAATTTACCATGGTGAGTTCGAACCTGGAAAGTTCCCTCTTAATATGAACATTAATTTAATCCCCTAACCTCCTCACCTCGTGAAAGCGACGATCCCCAATGCTTCTGCCACCTACGTCCTCCCAAGCCCTTCCCCAAGATCGAAGCAATCTTGAGCGGCCCTGAACCCGACCAAGTCCGTGAACTGCACCAGCCAAATGCCCAGCTCGATATAGCATTCGACGTGGTAGGCTGCGTGATGACACTAAACGAGTGCATACACGATCCTTCACGACCAAAGATCGGCTACTCAGTCAGTCTAATGATCAAGGCAGAAAACACCCACTTCCTGAACCTAGAAGGCCTCGAAGACCACTCCCTTCTTCTCACTATCCGGATTCGCCATTCAGCATGCGCCGTGAGAGGCAACAAGATGATACTGAAAGAGAAGTTCAATGGATACTTCCCCGACCCTCCATACAGTCGATTATTCAATGATCTATTCGAGTGCCGTTGGCCCGAAAAGACACTCCAAATTCGTCTGCCCGAGGAGAGATGCCGACGTTGGAAAACCGTCGCTTTGATACTGAGGACTTTCAAGCAGATCAATGCGGATAGCTATTGTCATATGGCTAATATGATGTTTACTCCCCGTGTGGGTGGTCTCAATGTGCGTCAGATCAAGAAGGATATAAAGATGGAGCTCGCGAAGAGTGATCATAAGCGGAGGAAGAACCTTGTGTCCCCTGAGTACTTGGTGACGGTTAATGATGAGGAGAAGATCGAGAGGATCAATCATGCTTATGAGGTTCATCTTCTCGCCTTTATTCACAGCTCGTCTCGGTTTCTGCCGCCGCAGTACCTGTAGGCTCCTCTACAGAGTACAGAGAGCTTTTGCGGTGAGTTTCATTATTGCAAGACGCAGTTCTGTTTCTCATGCCATCATGGTGGAATTCGTCGATGGAATCCAAGGTACATAGTTCAGGCGTCTGGCGTCTAGTGCTGCTTTCTTTCATAGGGGCATGATGATTGGAGATATGCAGAAACTGCAATATATCAGGGTTTGTGCAGGTTACAGAAGTTTTGCCAATAATCTTTCTATCTACACGAAGACGATGTACATGACTTTATGTCGGATTATGTGAATTCCAGAATAGCCCCATGTTTCATTATATTGGGAGTGGGCTTTCTTTGAATATTGAGGGAGCGTAGACTGTGGAACAAGATAAATACGTATATCCAATTGATAGGGATACTTCATATCGATGTTCATAGAACCATCGGGTGTAATAGAATCAACAATGCCTATCATAAAGCTATCCAAAAGCTTGAACTTGATTGCACTCCGCGAGCCCTGGGCGGCGCACTGTGCCACATTGGAGATAACCGTGGTATAACACTTTTGAAATGTTCCGCTGGTGAATATTGCCGGGGTTGGTGGTAATAATGGGTGAGATGGATAGTATAGTGTGTTGATGCTCTGATGAAGGTTGAGGGTGGTGGGGATTGAGGGATTGGGGATGAGGGATGATATGATGTCATTGAGCGATTAATACTAAATTAGACGAAATTGGTTTTTACTAATAGGTTGGAGAGAATGGGAAGGATGGAGAAGTCTGAGGTCTACAGTCTAGCTTTACAATATCAATTCCTACAGCTGTGCTTCCTACAGATGCCTGTAAATGTGTTCATGATGATGGATTAAGAGTGGAGATTAATCGGTTTCCACCTCTAGGTATCGACAAAAGAAATTCCATCGGATTTCTCTGTCGCCACGGTCCCTTGTCACCGGGAACGGCGTGGCTGACCAGTGACCTCGTGGGCCAAAGGTGCAGACAGATAGTGTGCCCTTCACCTTCCATATACAGGCTGAATTATTTGGTGGAAACCATGCAGCAAATACTAATACAATCGAATTCTCAGAAAAGACAAATGCCACTTAGTTCCGAATCATCGTAGTGTTCGAGACCGTGTATATTCGGGTGCTGAGTGCAATGAGATGCTCATGCATTTGGAAACCCTGGCATTACACCAGGGCAATCATAAGGTTGCAAATGCAAAATGCGTTTACCTCCGGTTGTTGTTGCGCATGCCCAGGATCTGGACCATACGGACGAAGATGTTGATGAAGTCCAACTCAAGGCTGATGCTCTCGTTGACGACATCCTTGCGGACCAGACCTCTCTGAGCCATGCGGGCATGGTGAAGGATCTTCTGGACGTCATAGAGGGTGAAACCACCGAAGACAGCGAGACCACCGTACAGCCAGATCTTCTCAGACCACAGCAGAGCACGGGTGGCAGTAGCGGGGAGGACAAGAGGAGCGAAACCGGAGAGAGCGACAATGGTCACACCGGCAAGCAGAGGAGCACCCAGGTACATGTACTTCTCCTGCTTAGCAGTGGCACCGACGAAAGCGATCGCACCCATCATTCCAGCGGTGTAGAGACCAGCGCGAGCAAGGATAGCCGGGTGCATGAACATCAGGGGAGACAGGAGGGCGGCCTGGGTGACGTTGAAAGCTGCCCAGAGACCATACTTCATGACGTAGCTAGTGATTTGTCAGAAAAGCTGTCACATAGGGTAAAAGAGAGTGCGTTGGCCCGAGTACTTACTTGTCAGGGTTCGTGTACAGAGTACCATACATGGTTCCGACGCTGGCAACCAGACCAAGACCGATGACAGCCCAGGGGCTGGCAGCCATCAAACGGTAAGACCATCCGTTGGTGTGCAGAGCGCGAGCAGCGATACCAATGATACCAATACCAAGTCCAGTGTGCATAAAAGTCTCGTTCAGATAGCTGCGCTCAAATGGAGGCATGCCACCATCCTCTCTAGTTTCGCGGTTGAAGATGAAGTTCGTTGCCAAGATAGTACCACCAATGATGGCGCCGCCGTAAATCAGCTTCTGGGTGATGTTGCCACCCTGAACATTGTAGGAAGGCTGCATGTAGGTGCGACGGAAGGCATTTTGGAAGGTCTGACGGGACTTTGCGAAGATGGAGATGGGACCGGTAGGCTTGGGCTGAGCGGGCTTGAAGGGCGTGTTGTGAATGAAACGGGCGCTATTCGCAGGTTTGGAGATTTGCCGAAGCGCCGTAGGGACGGCGAACGGGCGTCGCAAGAAGAACGCCATGATTGTGACGATGATGTCGAGGTTGATGGAGATGAGGAGAAGCGATGGAGAGCAGCGGATGGCCGGCTATAAGAATGATATCAGTCAGCCGCCGGCCTGGCCGCTACGGTCGCCCGAACGTTCGAGAAGTGAAGTCACGTGTGGGATGAGCCGCGGTGAGTCAGCATCACCGCCCTCGGCGATAAGTTGGCGGGGGAGGGGAATTATCAGGATTTAGGACTTAACGGACTTGCACGGCCACACTGCTATTGTCATCATCTTGGTCCGGATTCTACGAACGCGTACTCTCTTCGACTTTCTTCTCGACAATTCCCTTCCAGATTTAGCTTTTGTGACACTATCCCCATCATGCCTGCGCCACTACTAGACACCATCCACCTTTCGCATCTGCCTCCTTCGATGCCCGTGCATGTCGCTCTATATCGGGATGTGCAGAATGCTCCGTATCTTCGCCAGCAGCTTATGTCCGCCAATGCTGAATTCGAGTATGCCTTCATTGATGCAAGCACGGTAGGGAGTCAATATGTCTCTCAGCGGAACAGCTGCTAAACAGTCCAGCAGGTCCTCTCAAGAACGCATCTTCTTTCAGCCGTTTTCAGAGCAGTCAATGATTACATGAACGGCCGCCTCAAGTCCCGGAATGTACACTCTGAAATAGTCTTTTCGCTAAGTCCTGCGACGAATGTACGTCTACAATCAACTAGCGATAGACATTATAAGCCATGCTAACCACATCTAGATCGCCGAATCTTTCCGCAAGTTCGGCATTACTGATTCCACAAAAGATCTACTAGTAGTCAAGGTCTCCGTGACCCCGGAGATTACCCACGACTCGGTAGCAGCCCATCTCGGACAACACGTTGAGGGAACCCCGGTGCCATTCGATGACGAAACTTTGTCGAAGATCTCCGACATTGCAAAGATCAAGAAATCTTATAAGTTGGGAGCCTTGAACACTGCGCCGCCGAACCAAGCAAACGGCACGCATGATGGCGGAATGCGGCGCCTTGAGCTTTCGGTTCTGGGAGCTATTGCATTGCGGGGAGCGACTTGAACATCATTTCGGATATATAAAGTTTCTATAATACCCCCCGATCGCGCTCGTTTGGGTACTCAGGGCCCTGTAAAGCGGGCCAGCCACATGCAGAATGTCTGCACTGCCCGACAGTCAGTACTCCTGGTCTGATGCCGGGTCGACACATTTGCATCAAGAGCTACCTCTGTGCAGATAGTTGTGTGCCAGAGTACATTTGCAGGATACGTCTATTAGAAATCATGATCTGATGTACATAGAACAAAACCAGGGCCGCCATTGATAGAATCGGTGCAGAGCACCGATCACGGCTTTTGGTATCACAAAAATAATATCCTAGAAAATAATGAGTCTCCTTTATTTCTATGGTATATATAAAACTAGTAACATATATCTTCAATTGAATGGTGAACAAAGAACATACCTCGGTTGCCCTGCCCACCGTATCCCCCATCCCAAAGCGGCAATCCTGCAACTTTGCCAAGACCGGCAACACTCTCCGCATCGCCGCAACTGAATTGATCTAGACATCCACCGTCCGGGGCTCAAGCATATACATAACGCCATGGCTCACTAGCGCAGGGGGGAAACACTATTAGCGCACGACACTCACCAACCCGGATGTTGCGCTAATGCCGACCAAGCGATCATCCTGATATTTGTTGTGACTCGCCACCATGTCCGCCACCGCGGAGGTCCTGGTACTTTCCTCCTCGCCGGAGCGCAATCCAGTTCACACTCCAGCGCCGCCTGCATACGATCCTGACAAGCTATTCGGATTATCGCCGGTAAATGTCGAAACGACTCCGCTGCCGTCCCCGTCGGAATTGTTTTGTCCTCCGACGCATTCTAGGTTTTTCGAGGTTGGGAATCAGGTCGACGAGTCGCGCCGGAAGGAAGCACGCAAGAATTCTAGTATCTTGACGGATGATGAGTCGGTTGTGATAGCGCTAGAGGGAGAACCGGTGGCAGATAAACCGAAGCGAAGGGGTAGACCGAAGAAAGAGCAGAAACTGGCTACGGAGGAGTCGGGGCCCTCTGTCGCGGACAGCGAGAAGACCACTACGAAAAAGGCTACAACAGGCGACAGGAAGAAGCGTGCTGAGCCTGCGACGAAGCGTTCGAAGTCGGCTAATAAGACTATCTCTGGGAGAGTTGCGAAGGCAGGTACTTCGCAACCCGAGGAGGCTGGCGTTAAGGCCATTTGTCCGTCGACGCCACCGGCTGCTCTGGCCCAGAGGGCTACGAAGGATGTGCTTGATTGGGAGAAGAGTGGTCTGCAGCTTGAACAAGCGATGGCGAGGAGATTGGACTGGACACCTACAACCAATAAGACTAAGGAGGTAGTTGAGCTGGGTAGGAAGGCAGGGCCAGATGATGATCAGAGGGGCTTCGGCAACCTGCTCTCGGAGTACGGATTCAATGGGGCTGTTGCTCCTGCAAACGACTATGTAACATCTGGTGATGGTGGACCAACGAAGCGAAGGCGGATAGACCTGGTTGATCCCGGTGTATATCCTGTCTCTAGGCAAAGTGTCGTCGACGATAGTGGAAAGGATAGCACAGAGGAGGGAACCAGCAAGTCAAAACCAGCCGCGCGAAAGAAACCAACGAAGCGTGTCAACAAATTTACCACGCTCACTGCCCGCGTAACAGCGAAGTATATCAACGAGTCTACAGAGAGTTCGGATGTCGTGGAGGAAGTGACACCGAAAGCGAAACCTAGAGCTTCCAAGTCCAAGAAAAAGGGCCAGGGAAGTTTGAAGTCTCACGAACCCGAATTTGTGGTGCTTTCCCCTGAAGAAGCTGTCAAGTCCCTCGATGGTCAGGAGCTGGTCTTTGGCACATGTAGCCAGCTGGAACGGGAAGACTCGCCCACTACTATAAGAGAGCTGCAGGCAGCGATTAGCGAGTCGGAACGGAGCATGACATTGGAAGCCAGTGGTCGTCCACATCGAACACAGAGCAGGGGGTCGTCTTCTGCAGTATCACGGTTCAATGGCTCAGGGAACTTGTGGTCCGTCGCATCTCGGGATGTCGACGGTTCACTAATGCAGGTGGAGGTGGTGGATTTGGTGACATCGCCAGATAGATCTGGGACTGGCACTGCGGATGAACAGTCCAGCAACGACAGGGAAGAAGCTGAAGTTGGATGCAATGCCAGCGCCATCAACCCTATCCAGAAAGATAGCGACCAGACGAAAGCTACTTCGATAACAGTCGAAGCACAACCTACCATACATGCTCCAATCACTCAGACAACGAACAAGCAGGCTCAGAATACCGCATCCGGCGCCCGCAAATCCGGCCCCAAGATGCCGCAATACAATAACTTCACCGACGCCCAGTTATCGAAACAAGCCGCCTCATTCGGCTTCAAACCACTCAAAACCCGAAAGAAAATGATCGAGCTGCTCGAAAAGTGCTGGAGAGCTAAGAATGGCATGCCATCCGAGACGAATAACGAGAGCACAGAAGAGGAAGCGCCTCCTCCAGGTAATAAGACCAGAGGAAAAGGCACAACACGGAAAACCACTACGAAGGCGACGGCCAAACGTCAAGGTGGTACATCATCAAAACAAATGACAGAAGCCATCTCGACAACATCTCTCAACTTCCCAAGCAATAGCAACACAAACAGCAACCCGAACAATATAGGCTCAACCTCAACTTCCATATCACTGTCACAACCACTTGCTACCTACGCCAACGTCGAAGAAATCGAAGACTCCGAGGACGACGACGATCCCATCCCGGTCTCCTTTCCCTCTCCCAGCCGCCTCTTTCCCCCAACCCTCCAACAAACGAAGCACAAACACAAACACAAACACACCCACACCCTCCCCACCTCCAACATCCCATCAAGTCCTAACAGGACAACATCAACAACCGCATCCAAGTCCATCTCCAAGGAGCCAGAACCCTCAGCCATCCTGATCCCCTTAACCGAGCAAATCACCAAAGCCGTGCGCGCCCAACCACACAAAACTCAAAGCCGGGATGCATCATCCCACATCCACACTCACACGAGGAAACAAACCTGGCACGAGAAAATCCTCATGTACGATCCCATCCCGTTGGAGGAATTCACAACATGGTTAAATACAGAGGGATTCGGTCTTGTGAATGAGGACCGGGAAGTCGGGGCGGGGTTCGTGAGGAGGTGGTGTGAAAGTAAGGGGGTGGTTTGTTGTTATAGGCCGAAGAAGAGGACATGAATATACATTATGGGTTTGGTTGCGGGAGAAAAGGGGGTTAGTTTTGGTTGTATATTGTATATTTTTTTCTGGAAAGGAGTTGGTTAGTTAATGTATGGGTTCGAGGTGGGTGTTGGATATGGTACTAGTAGCCTTGGATGTTAGGTTAGGGTTTGGTATGGGTTGGTGTCAAAGTCTGGGAGATATTATATACTACTCATTATACCCCATTGATCTAATGAATGATACGTCTAAAGGTACTAGAGAAAACAGGGACATATACAGATTTTAGTAAGTAGGTTTTTAGATAACATTCGAATACTGTAAGAAAGGTAACGAAACAGGTATCACTCGAACGGCATTGCATTTGGCAAGCTTGAAACGTAATCAAAGCAAAAGGATATAAGAGTAATAAGTAACAAAACATTAAACAAAACTAGTCATATTTTTAAAACCCTAAGCAATACTCCAGTTCGTTCATTCTGTATCATAAACCATAACCATAATCGTAATCGTAATCGTAAACATAATCGTAAACATAATCGCGGCGTACCATCAACCCAACAATTATATCAAAAAAACTTCAAAAGTCGTTTCATCGTAACATATTTTTGACCCCCGGGCGTAGAAGGAAGATACCCTAGTATGCCAAGCACCCAGAAACAAAAGGGAAAACCGAGAGAGCAGTTCTTGTAGAAAAGCAAGTAGATGATAACTATTTGGAGATAGTAGTAGTATGTCCACAAGAAGTAGCAACTTGTACATCAACTCCTCAAGATATCATCATCATCATCCGTCATGCGGACCCGAAATCCAGAAAAAAAGAAAAAA
Organism: Aspergillus brasiliensis CBS 101740; assembly: GCF_001889945.1. Taxonomy (NCBI): domain Eukaryota; kingdom Fungi; phylum Ascomycota; class Eurotiomycetes; order Eurotiales; family Aspergillaceae; genus Aspergillus; species Aspergillus brasiliensis. The sequence continues at coordinate 1,471,233 of NW_027137446.1, read as the reverse complement.
AGACACCCCAAAAATGAGTAGTAGTAATACCCAACCTACTACTACTACTGCTGCTGCTGCTGCTTCTTCTTTCTACCACCGCCACCCTTCCTCGACTTCTTGAGAGGCGCAGGAGGTGCCAGTGCATCGTAATTGGTGACAGTAGTAGCGGCGGAGAGCGGAGCCTGCGAAAGATTCGACGAAGAAGCAACGGCAGCTATACCCATCGCTTCAAGGGGGTAGGAGGGAACCGAGTTCGTTGGGTACCATCCTAGAGAACCGTCATTGGTATGGTAATGAGAAAGGTCACCAGCAGTGAAATACCGTTCAAGTTGCGAATCTGGCACCTCAGGTAACTCGCCATATGCGTTGACAGCAGATTGGGGTTCGCCTTGACCTAGGTTATCATGCTCGTAGGGGGCATAAGTAGAGTAACCGGTGGGCGGTTGGGGGGTGGCGGTTAGATTCGTATTGGTCATCTGCTGCTGGTAGTGGTATCTGTTTAGCTCTTCGGTGTAGGCATTGGGATGTACCTGTCGGGCAGACTGGGTAAACATGTTGTTGCTCGACAGGTTGGAGGCGCTCTCGGCTCGATGCCAATGCGAAGAAGAGGTGGAGGATTCGGACGCAGGTGGTGCTGGAACGTTGTTGGAGCGTTCTGCTGAGTTGGAGCCATTGTTGAGATGCCCCTGGGGTTGGCGGTACTGAGCAGCATGTCGCTGCTGCTGCTGCTGTTCTTGGAGTTGGGGCCGGAGTTGCTGATTACCCGGGGGAGTGGGAAAGAAGGACGGATTGGCATGAGGCATGAAAGGAGTAGTGGGTGGTAAGGGCGGGAATTGGCCCGTCGCTAGCTGGTTGAGTTGAGCGTTGTATGTGGGTTCTTGCTGAAGACCGCCCTGCTGGCCAAGGTTCACCTGTGGATAACGAATTCCATAAGCTGCAGTAGGGGGAGTTGTGGGATATGGTATAGTCCCGTGGGATGAAGGACGACGGCTCGTGGGATGCGCGGGCCTGTTGTTATCATTATTGACCTGGCCGGGCATGACTTCGTTCTGTCGTGTCTCAGCGGGCCCCGGTGCTAGGGCTTTTGCGTTTCTTTCAAACACTTGCCTAATTTTAGACGGTGTTGTATCATTGCATCCGGCATCGGTGTAGTCCTCCAGATCTGCATCACCTTGGGTGTTATATTCGGGATGCCGCTCGGGATGGTCCTCGGGATGTCCTCCCAAAGGAGAGCTGATCAAATCCTCGAGATCATTAGGCCCCTGAGTATTGAACTCAATGGGGTATCCATCATTAGTATTTCCGCCATGCCGAGATTGCTTTAGATAACGGATAGTTTGTTGCATCAGGGGGTCAGCAGGATCGATTCCGAGAGGCTCCTCGGGAACGGGAACTAGACCCTGGACAAAGCAACGGTGAGGTCAGCGAGTGATGCATTAAAATATCCAGTATTCGGGAAAAGAATACTTACGGCTTCTTGGATCTGTCGCTCGAGCACTTTCTCTCTGCTGTACTTTGATCGTACTGTTGACTCAAGGCATTTTTTATACCACTCCAAATGCATGATCTTTCGACGCATCAAGATATGGGCTCCGCGACGCTCAGTGCGAAGCCAAATTGGATCAGTAACCCAACAAGTTCGGTTCAGCGTCTTACACTTCTTGCAGCCAAACAGGCCCTTGTCGCATTTTGCTTTCCGTACCTGAATTGACAAAGGAAGAAAAGTAAAGTCAGTTGTTTGGGCAACATGAAGCACAAGGAAGGGAGGGAGGGTATATGACATACTTTGCAATTGTCACAAGCAATGCTGGTTCGGGAGGGATCTTTCTTCCCTTCAGTCTCGTTCTGACCTGGCAAAGCCTTTTTTGTTTGATTCTTACCGTTCTTTCCTTTCTTCCCTCTCTTTGCCTTCTTTTTCTTTTTGCCTCCCTCGTTGGTTTCCTCCTCCTCATCACTTGTTTCCGTTTCCTCAACTTCGCCCGCAGTGTTCGGTTTGGGTGGGAGTTTCTTGGCGTAGATGCCGCGCATAGTAGCTGAGGACTTCCTGTCATCCTTATCGTCATCTGTCATCTCTGACGAATCTTCATTTTTCTGTTGCTTTCTCGAGGCACGCGTGGTATTGTTGCGAGATCCCGGAGGGCGTCCTTTCCTTTTCTTGGGAGGCGCTGGGTTTCCCTCTTGAGAGACAGCCGCCGTTGTAGCAGAATGCTCAGCGGGTGCATTGTTGCTTTCAGCTGACCCTCCCTTGGCAGGGGAATCCTGACTGGCGGAGACACCTCCAGCTGGGGATATCTCGTCACCATCATCGCCCCCGGAGACATCTTCGCTCGCGGACGACGACTGTTCCACAAGGGGGGCAGGACCGTTGTCCGCCGTCGAGGCAGGTTCGTCTGGGACTAGGTCCGCTGTTCTATTGGCCAAGTCAATTGGGAGAAAAGTAGGATCCAGGTTCTCTTGGGGTGGGACATGGTCGATTGCACTGGCCTGAGCTTGGTTGGTAGAGTCCAGAGCATTGTAAAGATATGCTTCATCAGCTTGTAGATCTTGCGCACCAGTCATATCAATCCCGAGGTCACGAAAATAGGATTCGGGGCTGAAGGACTGCGCCTCGCTCGATTGTCGCTTCATGGACGGACTCTCTTCGTCCCCAAGGCCAGCTTGGTTGACCGTTCTCTTCGTGGCCATTCTGTGGGATTGACCGGTAAGTTTGCTCTTGAAACAGGAAGGTAACGTGCAACGTGCAAGCAAAGTATACCAAATTGAGAAAGTGAGATCTCGTGAAAGAGGGTGATTATCCGCAAAAAGGTACGTGTCAATAGCAAACAGTGTGCTGCTAAGAGAGATCGTATTTCGGCACGCTCCAGGAAATGGAACTCCTATATAACTCAGTTTGAGATGCTGTCAGTTGCTTGATCCCTAGGACTCACATGTAATACAACAAGGACAAGGGAATTGTCGAGGAAAAGTGACAAAGAAGCTTTGTTTTGCTGCTTAGAAGATAGAGAGAATGATGGCTGCGTCGGCTGCGTCGGGGATATAACAAAGGCCTTTTGGGTATGGGTATCACAAAAGAATCAAAGTCATGAAACCAAATAGAGCAGGCATATACTGACAAGAAAGCACGTCTCACAGTTCTGAATGGGATATCTTGACAATGTGATTTACTTTCACAAAGCACTTGTTTGCAGTTAGGGCTGTGTATAATGAAGACCACCTGCTGGACAATGACTCTTTCGCTTTTTTCTTTGTGTTAGCTGCGTTGGATGAGATGGAAAGACAAAGGGAACAGAGGTCTGTGTCTTGCACAATACTGACCCGTGGGTTTTGAATGCTTCCAGCAAGCCTGACGAGGAGGAGCAGCACAGGGATGCTGCCTTCTATTTCAGGCAAACAAAGACAAACGACGACGAAGGTAGTGGAGAACCCCATCAAGGGAGCAGACAAGGAGGAACAATGCGAGAGAGAGAGACTAAATAGCCGGAAGACAAGGGAGAGAGGCCTTGGGGCTGAGCCTGGCAGCCTGAAGTTGGATGGAACTTTCCATTAAACTTCGGATTACACCAACGCAACGATGCAACAAGGAAAAGACAAGCGAGGTCTGCCTCAGTAGGACATTGTAACCTCTATTCTTTTTCGAGATGTATTGTTTTTGAGCTTCCTATCCATCAAAGTATACCGATGTGAGTGATCTGGAATGATGGTTTGTGGAATGGTTTGTGGGTTAGGGCAAACGCAGTTCTATTGTCTGTCCAAATTGGGTCACACAGTACTCTGAATAGCTTTTGTGGCAGAGGGGGATGGAAGTGTATCAGAAATAATCAGGCTCAATCATGGGAGATAGTACAAGGATGCTCTGAACGAGCTTCTATAAAACGTTCTAGAAGACTAAGCTATGGTATCTCTTGATCCCCACATAACTCATATCAAGTCACTGTATGCAAAGACCCAGTTTCCAAGTACGACTTTTCCATCATATTGAAGCCAACAGGACATGTCTCTGAAGGCTCTGATATCAGAGCATACGAACTACGAGAAATATCGAAATTACCCTACGGTTACTTCAAGACTCAACCCCAGTGAAACGCTGACATGCTACCAAGTCTACATAACTAGCATATCTCCTAAAGCAGTATTTCCTACAGCATGTATTTTCAACCTAATGAGGATCATGTTCAACTCAGCCAATCCAATATGCTGCCATTGTATTCCATAACATCTCCTTTCACCTAGCTAACCCTAGTGTGACCAGACTAGGATAATGTTGATGTTTTGCTATCTTGGGATATCATAAAATCTAGATATGAGATACCCCTGCCAAGTCAGACCAAAAACGCCTTGCCGTCTGAGATGGCGCTCGCAGTATCTATCGATCCTCGTAGATCACGCTAGTATCATTTATCAATCAGCCATATTGACTTGACTAGCCAGTATTCACTAAACGAGGCAGGCCCAAGATCAAAGTCTGGAGTGACTCACGCCATGCACGCCATATGTGTATTATCATCAACGTCATCAATGGGAATATCCGTATGGCTGGGAGAGATTTTGGGAACTTACCGTTGTCAGTAATAGTTGAGTCGCACTCAGGCACCGGGATATACCAGGGACTAGGACTAAACAAGAAAGAGGTGCAGAAATGGACCTTGTGTTCGTCATTTGCAATGATACAGTCATTGGTCATCGTGCAAGCTGTAATGCTGAAGATTCAAATGGTAGATGCTTGTGAGTTTTGTCATGTGTGATGTTTTGTTGGGAACTCGCATGACCAGATGGATGGGGTGGGAACACTGGGGTTGGGTTTGATTGCCTTGTTTGTGGAACATGAAGCAATTCGGATCTCTCTGAGTCTTCGCTTTTCGTCACAGTGGTTAGGTACCCCTCACTAGAGATTGGATTTCGTGAAGAAGCGTCAGTGCGATTGATTGTGATATCCATAGATCACCCCGGATTGCGTGGCTTTCGTGGGGAATCGATGAAAAGAAGATACGAGGCAATAAATTAATATGTAATCAGCCTACTACGCTGTCTCTCATTATATAATGGACTATCTTTGATTCATTCGATTGGGACACTGTAGTAGAAGCTGTCCGCCTATAGTCATAGTGTCGCCTACTCAGTCACTCTAACAGCTACACGAAGCATCACGAACGCTTGAACACCTCAAACGGCTTCGTAACCGAGATATTTCGACTGTTCAACCCAATCATGGCCTCAAAGCACCAGCAGGTACCTCCCGCTGCTGCTTCACAGCATTTCAAAAGCTCACATCCTTGCGACTCAGCTCGAATGTCACTCACTGTCTTACTACGTCCAGCTTCGAGATAGATCTTGTCAAAGCCCCGAAGCAACTTAGACCGCGATTAGAGAGTCATGCCTTGTGGGGAAGCAAGGTATAGCTGAGGCACTGTTGCGCCCGCCAACGCGCCCATATTGGTTACACTGAATTCAACGGTGATGAGGAAGGAACTTCATCGAGGTCTGGGTGTCCGCCAGGCTATACAGCTCTGCTCTTGTCCTGCATCATTCCTATGCACTAACTAGCGAACGCTTGATGGCGGAGAAAAGCGACAACTGATATAGATATATGCTTCCATTGTCAGGTCTCAGTAATTCACCTCTTCATGCTATTCTAGCTATGTCTGCTAGGGATTCTACTCTACCTAAACTAACATCCCCTCAACTACCAACATAATTACCAGCAAGTAAAATAGCAACAGCAACAGCAACAGCAACAGAATCTCAACCCATCATTCTACTACCCTACTGCCACCGCTGCATCGCAACCCTTCACAAACGAGACCTCCTCCGCCCTCCATCCACCGATACAGCTAATCTAACCCACTCGAACGCATTCCTCATGAACGTCCTAGTCAACATGGATTCAGCTAGTACCTCTCCCTTTAGATCATCGGACTCCTGAACCACAAGCAAGAATAAAGACGACATCGACGCTGCATTCTCATCGATTAAAGTCCAAGCTATCCACCAGACAATTCTGCAACCTTGTTGGTAGGTAAAATGTGCTGAGTACATTTTGGTATTCTGTTTTTGTGGATAATCATCATCATCATCATCACCAAGAGCAGCCCCCCTCACCCTCCGTAAAACACAACCAGCATCGAAAACATCATTGTCAACTATCTCGCTCACATATGCGCCAATAGAAACATTATTCACTACTGCTACTAATACTAGTAGTACACCAGGAACGAACGTACATTTCTCCACGTATAAGCATCAATGCTCTGTCCTCATACCCTCGATACCTCCTCGTACCTCCTCTCGAGCACCATTTCCTCAGCTCAGATGCTCGGCACGTACATCAAGTTTATGATTGAATTATATGAGCGCTTTGTGAATTTCCTTCGCGATAAAGATAAGCCTGCGCTGCTGATGTTCGGCATCTGGTTAGAGTCGGATGAGGGGCCTGGATCTGTGGTGGATGGATGAAAGGGCGGAGAGTGAGTGTGGTACTCTTTGGGGGATACTGCTACTTGATTCATTGGTATAGAATGCAGAAGAATGATTAGAAGAACAAAGTGTGTGTTGCTTCCCTCGAATAAGGGGCATTTCCGGCAGCAGCAACCCCCAGTAGTTGAATTCAGTTATACACTATATAAGCTCCAACATGCAAGATGAGTATTATTGAATCGAGCCCAGTGCCCTCGTACATCCTATGCTCTGTCTCTCTCTCTCTGTGTGTGTGTGTGTGCAGAGCCCAACTCCTCCCATGCCCGAATCCGTTATAACCTGGAAAACATCCTTGAATAAAAAAGAGTTAAGAAACAAAAAAAAAGCCATCCCAACCAAGAAGACATTAAATCTAAGAATCCAGCAGCCAGCCTGAGGGTAAATGCGCTCCAGATATCAGTGCAATGCAGCGAGACCCATGACGGTCATCAGTCGTGAGTCCTGGAACGTGGTCCAAGGAAGGGGAGAAAACACACAACTCCGGGGGATCCAGTACCAGGGCAGTCTAAACGAAAGTAAGAAGAAAAGGGTGACAGAGGGTAGGAAGGGGGTGAAATAGGTAAGAGAGAGTGAGTGGTAAGGTCAAGATCAAGGGAGGGGGTTCGGATGGTAGAGAGTATAGGTGTTTGTAGGTAAGGTTGGTTGCATGATCGCCTAGTGGTTGATTGGCGCGCCTGTTATGGCGCTGCAGAACTGAGATATCAGCGAAAAACTCTTCCATTCTGCGCAACGGTCTCGAAAAATATTTTCTTCCCGTATTTGCTGGGCCCGTCGGCTTCAATCCACGGGAGGAGGTTCTTGCATTGGCTGACATCGAAGGATGTCAGTTGGTTGCAGCCGTCTGCAACCGCCTCAACGCCGGCACCAGTGACCCGAACACAGCCCCGGACAGAAAGACGTTTGAGATGCAGCAGGTGCAGGCCAATGCAGCGCAGAGACGGATCTGATATGGCAGATCCGCAAAAAGACATGTTGAGGTAGGTCAGTTGCGAACATTGTAGAGCAAGTACTTCTGTAGCCGTGTCGGAAAGAGCACAACAGAACGACTGGCAATCGTTAGTCCGTCGTCACTTATACATTCTAAATCCAGCTTACCAAGTCTAGCTCCCGCAGCTGCTTTGCTGCATTTGTAAGATGCACGATAGCATTGTCAGTCAGATACGTGCAGTCCGCCAAGCACAGTTTGCGGAGATTGGTGAATCGCGCATTCCCCCAGAATTGGAAGCCTTGGTCGGTAATGGTAGTACAACGGGTGAGGTCCATCTGCTCAATCCTGGAAGCAGCATGCGATGCGATGTGGTGCATCGACCGGTCCGTAACATGCTTGCAGTAGGATAGGGTTAATTTCTTGAGTTCGGGGCAGCCGTATACGGTCCCGGCCGCCGTCTGTTTGGTAGGCTTCATGTGCGCCTTCCCTGATTTTGACTCTTCGTTTGGCTTATGCTGGCCAGGCGAGACCCAGCCTACAATTCGGGCGAGGAGCGTATCCCCCACTTTCCGACAATTGCTCAGATCAACCTCCTGTAAGCTGTTCGCCTTGCTCGCCATGTCAAGAATAGCCGATGCGGTGACATCCCAAACGCTCTTCATTTTCCAGGTGACAACGTTGGATCCACATGTTGCAACCAGTTTGCTAAACCCCTCATCCGTGATATGGAAGCAATTACTTATATCGATATACCGCGGTCTGCTACCCACAAATGGGCAAATGATCTTTACCAGTACGTCATCCGTGACACACCGGTTATAAGTACTCAGGTCCAGGTACTGAAGCAGCTCTGTTGACTTGCTGAGAATCTCTGACCAGTGCATAGAGACCGCCCGGAGGCGAAGTAAATCATGAAGCTCGAGATGCTGGAAGATGACCAACAAAATCTGGTCAGGAAGATATCCGTGGTTGTCGCGACGCGGTTCACGGAGCGTCTCCGAAGGTGTTGCGAACTCACCGGCCCCGGGGAGCGTGAGAAAGGACGAGCTAGTAGACCTAGGCTCAGATGATGGTGAAGATCTCTGGTGCTCCCCGGAAACCTCCTCCGGCGTCAATGGCGCCACGGAGCTGCGCCGACTTCGCAGCCGGACTTTGTCTAGGCCAACACTGAGGAAAGGATCCGGATCGGAAGGCCGCAACACACTTGGTTCATCGAGACCGTTGACTGTCGGAGTGCTGTCTAACTCAGTCTCGGTTAAGGTGAGAAGCGGCATGGATTGCCTGCGTCCCGCCCTCATCTTGAAGTTGTCGTCGACACTCAGCTCGCCGGTCGGTTGCCCGTCGCTTCCTGCCTCTGACATCACAACGTCGCCATCGGACGCTGCTTGAAGCCGCTCCTTGGCGGTCCTTTCCACCTGTTCGCGGACTTTCGGAGGGCACCTCTCCCAAAATTCTACCAGTACCTCCCCGCTGATCATCAGACATTCCACCGCACTGATGGATCGCACAGTGGCGGTCCGGCGTGGTGCTAGTGAGAGGCTCACCACTTCACCGAAGTATTGCCCCTGTTTCAGCCGTGCTTTCACTTCGAAACTAGGGTGCTCGATCTTATTTGGCAAAGATTGCGCATGATGGTTCGCTGTTCTTTCCGACAAGACCTCAACCTCCCCGCGGACGATAAAATAGATCTCCCGACCCTGTGAGTCCTGCTTGATAATATCGGTGAATGGCGGGTAGGAGCGCGGTTGCGCATTCAGGCCCAGGAAATGAAGGATATCTGGCGGCAGACCGGAGAAGAGTGGCAGCTCCTTGAGAAGTAAGCGGACATTTACCAGCCCGTTCGCCAGCGCACTGGAGGATCCATCAGCCAATCCAGGACTTGGGGACTTTCGCTTTTTGTTGACGGACTTCAAGCTTCTGCCGTCCTGATCTGCAAGGTTCAGGTCACCGGAGTATGTGTCCCGCAATCTCTTCGAACCTCTCCTGATCGGACTCACAAGATCAACTGATGGTACAGAGGTCTCCTTTTTCTTCTTCTCCAGGATCATCAGCCTTTCTTGGGCCTCGTCTCTGATTGCTCGTTCTACATCGGGGAACCGAGGGAGAATTTTGCGGAAGTCTTCCTTGGTTAAAACAACCAGCAAGCATCGAGTGCGGGCAATGATGGTTGCTGTCCGCGGGCGATCCATTAGTACACCTATTTCGCCGAAAAAGGCACCCGGTTCAAGCTCCGCATATATACTCTCGCCATCGCGCGAGGTGACGGAGACAGCGCCCCGAACCAGCCAGTAGATAGCCTTGGCCTCATCCCCTTCTGTCAGAATATAGTCATTGGGCGCATGAAGTTGTGGGCGCAGATGCTGGCCGACATCGACCAGGAAAGATTCGGGAGTGGATTGAAACAAGGGAAAGGAGCGTAATCGGTCCACGAGGTCCAGCGGGAGAGCTTGAATATTCGAAGAGGTCAAGGGCGACGGCCGTACGGGGCGATTGGGATTGGTGATCGAATCGAACGAATGTAACAGCGACGCGGTGTCGGAGATGGGGTGAACGGCTTTTGTTGAGCCACCACTAGCTCTGCCATGGCGCCGCATGATGGGCCGGGTGATGAGGTTTGACGAGAGGGCAATCAAGGACAGAGAACAGAATTGGAAAAGGAATTCGAGATGGCAGCATGTAGTTGTTGGCCGGTATCGAAGCGACCAATGGAGCCGATGACGTCGACGAGAAATGAGATCACGGGGAGAGGAGCTCTCAAAAAGGCATCATGGCTGACGATGGATTTGGGAACGGACAGTGCGGGGGAGGGTGGATGGGCGAGGAGGGAAGGCGGTGGTGGTTTAAATTAGCTTTGTTGGTAGCGGTAGGAGGAGGAGGAGGAGGAGGAGGAGGAGGAGGAATAGTAGTAGTAGTGGTGGTAGTTGATAGAGGTAATGATGTTGATGATGTTGAGGATGATTAGAAAGCAGCGTGATCAAGACTGAGGAAGCTGAGCTGAGCTGAGCTGGGAGAAGAAAGACAAGATGGAAAAGAGAAGAGACAGCTCGCTACTAAGCTGGCTCTAACTATGCGACAGGCACACAGTGCCAGAGGGACGGGCAAAGAGCGGGAATCCTGCAGAGCAGCAACAACAATAAACTGAATAATAATAATTCTGGAGACGGGCGGGCGAGCATGATGGGGACTTTCTTTGGGCTGTGAGCTAAGCTAGACCACCAAACTAACTAACTAACAACCAGCTAACTAACTAACCAACTAACTAACTCGGAGTGGTCAACAGTGGTTCAGTCTAGCCGGCGGACCAGAGAAAAAGAAGGTCTGCTGCTTGCTGCAACTTCCTTCGAAGCGGGGATCACCAAACGTCAAAAAACGCGCCTGTTGCTCCACCGCCGGTCCGGAAGCTCTTCTGATTGCCTCCCCAAAGTCAATGACGATTCGATCTCTCGTCAGGATGGACTCCGATCTCCTGTCCCTATTGTCACTATTTTTTGGAAACTCTAGACTTGCATAGAGTGGTGTCATTCTATAGTGGTAATCTATCTATCATCTTCGCACTAGAATCTCAGACACAATCACGACAATTCAACTGGTAACTATGCTCGATATGTCAAAAAAGGCGGGAATGTGGTCAATTCTGCTGGGTGGGGAGCATCCTCCGAAACGGAAACACCGGTCTGTAAAGACTGTAACAGTAACCCCGACTGGAAGAATGGACGGCCAGTGCTTTTTTGGCTTTTTCCCCATCTCCTACGTACTAACAATGTCGGAGTGAGATAGTTGGTCAGGTCGTGAGTGGCAGGTGAGTAGGTCCCCAACACTATATGAAATAACTACTAGACACTACCTAAAAATCAGTACCTCCAGAGGATGTACCTGCTGTCAGTGGATCCCACCCAGCATTTTAGTCTAGCGCAGGATTTTCTCTCAGGAAAAAGAGGTGTGAACTTTTAAAATTACGTAGATAGCTCGAGAAAGAATGAAGATCGCTGCCAGACTGATATTATGTAGAATTTCGAGGATTATCGCTGCCCCTGGACAAGGGTCTGAATGCGACACAATGATATAGCTACTTACTGTACCTATGTCAGAGGCTGATAGAAGTTACGACAATCCGATCATGGATCCGATCGTCTGTCCACCTGCATGGGGGGGTTTGAACAGAACCATGCATCCCAGCTCGAGTTTCTAGACGATTACGGTCCCTATTTTAGCCTCCAAGCCTTCTCGGCACTTGTCATGCCATGGTTCCCAGGTCTACGGCCTAACAGAGCCAATAACCAACTGGTGGTTAGAGGATCCGTGCGCGCACGAGGTCAGACAGCAGCAGCCAAGTTGCCGCTGCACATCATTTTTTCTTAATCAACCCGGCTGGTCAGGTGATAAGGACACGCGGAAGAGTACTGCTTTCGGATAGTTCCCAATAATAGGTATCGTTCCAGTCCCAAGGAGAGGAACGTGACTTGACTTGTTTGATAATATTCTGGTATCAACAACCCTCAACTTCATTGGAAGAAATTTGTCAAATCCGCGCTTCGTTTCCTGCCCTTCATAGATATTGCCCATGGGTGCCCAGATAACTCCTTTCCTGCCGTTACTAAGTGCGCTGTTGTTTTTTCTACAAACGGCGCATGCTGTTGTTCATGGACAGCCCGGTGGTAAGGACCCCATCGCTGTCTAGTTAGTCGGTCGGTCGGTCCGAAGTGTGTGGATTGCTAGATTTAGACAGCACTGGTCGAGCGCGGGGTTCAGGAGACCTCTGTTCGTAGAGTGGAGATTTCTAAGGATAGTGAGGCAGATGTGCGCAACTATACTTGCAACACTGGATGTTCACCATTAGAGTTTGCCTTGTTGCTTCCAGAATTAGATGGCAGACTCACCTATATTGAGCGTCGCGAGATTTCCTTGTTGCACCTGCCAAAGAACAATGACCGGACATAAAGCCGAGAAGCCTGTAGACATCAAGAGAAGAGCGTCTGTGAAAGTTACAAGGCTCTCACTCCGTCTTCGACCGACGACTTCCCAAAACGATATCGACATAAGCAGGTCGAGTCCCTTTCCAGTACTCAAGCACATCTTGCACAATTCCAAAGGCCAAACTCAACTTCAAACCAGTCTTGGCCGAACGAGCAGCCGTATAGATATCTTGTCGCGCTAGAAACCACAACAACATCATTAGCCCAAGCCCAAGCCCAGATTCTAAAAGCCAGCAGACAGAAGAAGGCACCATACCTAACACACTGTATATTCCCGACATCGACAATCCCGCCGTAACCGTCGACAGAAAATCTCTCTGATCATGCCGGGCGTAATCCACCACCTCCTCCAACAGGCAGAAACACAAAGCACCAGTACCCAATCGAACCCCCATCTTCATGCCCTGACTAGTTCCCTGCAAGAATGATTGGTAGTTCTTCGACTTATGGTATTGGTACCATCCTCGCGCCGTCTCGGGAAATCGATGGGCGTTTTCGGCTCGATACCGGTAGGATGCGGTCTTGCTGCCATGCATGTATCCGATGACCATACCGGCAGACCAAGCAGACGTGGACATGTATTGGACACGCTTTCTAAGCCTAATTCCCAGTCTGGGGGGCGCGTCTGCTTCGAAGAATCGGTCCCAGTTCCAGATCTTCCATAGGAGGCTGTCCGTGTTGGGGGGCCCGCGTAATCTATCCCACGATCTCTCCGCCATGGCGAGTTACTAGTTGTGATTGCTGCTGATAGAGACAGAATTCGTGTCGTGAATGGCTTGGATAATGCGTAGGTTGGCAGAGGATATTAGTGGCTGGTTGGTAGTGGTGGTGTCAGCTTTCCCCGGGGACATAAAATCACGGGCAGCTGGAAAACGGGAAGCACCTGAGCGGTTGGTTCGCCGACTTCCGTCCGCCTTGGTCGAAAAGCTCCGAGGTCCCGCTGAAGATCAGCTCACTGATCAATTCTTCCATACATTAATCAATCTACATCATGGTAACTACAATGTCTACGTTTTGTGTTTGAATATAGGACTTGTTAATGTGCTAATCTTCTATGTACCAACAGTCTCAACCCGACCCTCTAAGCTGGACTCTGCTATTCAAGAAGCATCAGACCACCGTGCTTCTGATGCTCCCGCCATCGGAGACGATCGCCACTGCCAAAGAAACGCTCCTCAAAGCCCTCAAGTCTCGCGAGATACAGGATATCAACGGTGACGCGGTTCCAGAAGACCCATCCCAGATTGAGTTTGGTGTTGCAGTGGATAAGAATGACTTAGAAAAGGGCTGGACAAGACTGGAGGCTGAGGTGCCAGCGTTCGATGGCGATAACGCCCCTAAACGTGGAGCTGCAAAGAAAAGTGCTGGCACTCTCACGCTGCAAGCGGCTGAGCTGAGGAATGGGCAGCCTATTGCTTTCAGGTTCCGAAAGCACAAAGTCGCCTCGGAGGAGGACCTCACTGAGGAAATGATTGACCTGGAACTTGATGATCCTGGTTGGGATGTTATTGTCCCGAGCTTTGACGATGAGGAGGAGGAGGAAGGCTAATTAAGCTCATTCCTGTCAGATCTGCTCCATGGTGTGGATTCCAGCAACGCTTTCACGGGTTGGCGCATGGTTGATACGGGGTTCATATGGCGGCGTTTTATTTTCCTTTTGATGTCAATGCCTTGGCAAGAGAATACATTGATGTGGCAATCAAGCAAATTTCATGACAGAATCTATTTGATGCTAGGGAGGACGCCTGAGTTCAAGCAAGCGGAGCTACAGTATTACTAGACATAATGTTATCTTTTGTTATGATTTCATCTGCATTGCAAAGCTATCATCATTTCAATCCACTGCAATTTATTGTCTCGATTTGGCAGCAAGCTAAGGGGATGTCTGATGGGCCATAGTTCAATGCAATGGAGGTACAACGGACAGGATGGAAATGCGGGACAAACTACAGTATACAGCCAATAACGTCCTGTCGAGTCTGTCTTATCGAAGCTCGGCATGGAGAGTAAACAAGACATAGACAGGTACCACGGAAAAAGCAATAAGTAGTGATCAATGAATCATATTCTCAGCCAATTCCAACATTGCAACAAGCAGTGGACCAATCAGGAAACACTGGTGCGTGGTGTTATGAGCTACATGTCGTGTACTAGAATGAAAGAGGCAGAGTACAAAGCAGAGTTATGAGCGATAACGTTCTAGCCACAACATATTTGGATTATCAACACGGCAGGTGGTTGCTCAGGGCAACAAGGCGGTGGAAAACAAGCGGGTGTCAACAGTCAGCCCGAAGCTGGAACTAGTCGCTCAGCGTTGCTCAACAGGGGGTTCTCTGGGGCCGACGGAAAAACAGGTCCACAGTCAACATTCTTCACGGCTGAGCTCCTCAATCCTTATCTTCTACTGTTCGTTGTTTCCCTTCAATTCGCCTTGCCGACGATACAGGGCGTCGCAACGTCCCTGGATAGCCGCCCGCCGCGTTGAATCCTCGTTCCGCGATAGCTTTCCTCTAGGGGAACGTGGCGCCTCTGCTGTCACTCACGAAACACCATGGCCGACGCTTCATCCATCACCGTTGCGGTCCGAGTCAGACCGTTTACCATCCGGGAGGCAGCACAGCTCTCCAAATGCGAAGATGGTCCGCTCTTCCTTGGTGACGGCTCCTTAGCTGGAGCACCCACACCAAAGCTCAACCAAAAGGGCCTTCGCTCTATCATCAAGGTCATTGATGACCGGTGCCTGTAAGCTCAGACGTATACCATGCTGTCTTCGTACAATCTAACTGGATTTTCAACAGCGTGTTCGACCCTCCGGAGGACAACCCTGTACAGAAGTTCTCCAAGAGTGTCGTCCCCAACGGCAAACGTGTCAAGGATCAGACCTTCGCCTTTGACCGAATTTTCGACCAGAATGCCTCGCAAGGAGAGGTATACGAATCGACGACCCGGAACCTTCTCGACAGCGTCCTCGATGGCTATAACGCAACGGTGTTTGCATACGGTGCCACGGGCTGTGGAAAGACTCACACCATCACAGGCACAGCTCAGCAACCCGGTATTATCTTCCTCACAATGCAGGAATTATTCGAACGCATCGACGAACGATCCGGAGAGAAGGCGACTGAGGTTTCCCTTTCCTACCTCGAGATTTACAACGAGACTATTCGTGATCTTCTCGTGCCCGGAGGTAGCAAAGGGGGGTTGATGCTCCGAGAGGATTCAAACAAGTCCGTGTCAGTGTCGGGACTGTCAAGCCATCACCCGCAGAATGTACAGCAGGTCATGGACATGATCATGAGGGGTAACGAATGCCGTACCATGTCCCCGACCGAGGCAAATGCCACCTCCTCGCGGTCACATGCGGTTCTACAGATCAACATTGCACAGAAAGACCGAAACGCCGATGTGAACGAGCCCCACACCATGGCGACCCTGAGTATTATCGACCTTGCGGGTAGTGAGCGAGCCAGCGCAACCAAGAACAGAGGAGAGAGACTGTTTGAAGGTGCAAACATCAACAAGTCCCTTCTTGCCCTTGGAAGCTGCATCAACGCACTCTGCGATCCTCGCAAACGGAACCACGTCCCTTATCGAAACTCCAAACTGACCCGTCTGCTGAAATTCGCGCTTGGTGGTAACTGCAAGACGGTGATGATTGTCTGTGTTAGTCCATCAAGTCAGCACTTTGACGAGACGCAAAACACCCTACGCTATGCCAACAGGGCGAAGAATATCCAAACGAAGGTCACGCGCAACGTATTTAATGTTAACCGTCACGTCAAGGACTTCCTGGTGAAGATTGATGAGCAAATGGCCTTGATTAACGAACTTAAAGCACAGCAGAAGGAATCTGAGAAGGTCGCCTTTGCCAAATTCAAGAAGCAAACGGAGAAGAAGGATGCAGTCATTCGTGAAGGATTGTCTCGCATTCGCAATGCGTACGATCATTCGTTGGCGGAGAGACAGGAAAGAACCAACCACATGGTCAAGCAGAAACAGATCAGTCGCCGGATTGGGCTGCTCTCTGCGTGGATCGGCGCTTTCGATCATGTATGTGCCAGTTGTGAAGCTGAGGATGCTCTGTCGAATCTTCGGGCTGTACGGAAGACAGCCCAAGGAATCCTTCTCGAACTGGAGAGTAGCAGACAACATTATCACCAGCGATTGGCGAAGAACTCGTGGGACCGCGGCATGACGTCCGCGGTGGAGCACGCCATTCGTCAACTCCAAGACTTCGATATCAGTGACAACGGCGATTTTGTCAATATGACTCGCGAGGCCGAGCTGCTGAGAGCCAACCATGAGCGTGAGGCCCTGGCGGCAGTCGCTGAACAGGACAAGGCGGGCGAAGCAGCCACGGCGCAATTGCTTCTCCAAGCACAGTTCGAATTGATTACTGAGATCGAAAATCTTATGCAACTCAGCGAAGAAGAAGCCATCGAGCGAGGCCAAAAGATGCTGGCGAAGATGCTCAATTCTTGTTCCAACACGGTCTCCAACATCGTGAAACCAGATGGTAGCCTTCCATCCATGCCGCCAGTGAGCCCAGTCAAGGCCAGCCCTCTCAAGCAAAAGAAGAGGCTGAGCATCGCGACTGCCGTCCCCATGGGCCGACCCCTGGCTGCACCGGTCTTGACTCCTACAGCAGCGCCGCCTTCACCACAGAAGGGATCTCCCCGACGTCGCAAGCTGAACGTCGGCAGAAAGAGCGTCAGCTTTTCACCAAAGAAACCGGCCGCGAAACCGACGAAGAGAAGTGTACGATGGAAGGACGACGAGCATGAGGGCACATTGACCGAATTTCAAAAGACACCACAGAAGACGCAAATTACCACTATCCCTGAGAACAGCCCGGAACCTCAGCTGCCCCAGCTACCCCGGACATCGCCCATTCCTCGCGGAATTCCAGTGCCCAGTCGCAACTTCAGCCCTTCTTCCGGCGGGTCACCCCCGGTGTCCGCAGTCCCGGAACCGACGCTTAATGTACAAAAGAACAACAACCGATTCAAGGCCGGGTTCTTGACGAAAAAAAACAGCAGCTCCCCGATAGCTCCTCCACCCACGACAACGCTTCCCCTGACCGACAGCGAAAAGTCACCCCTACGCGACATCGAGGGCAGCAGCTTCCTGAACCGGGCGTCCGTCGAGCGCCCCTCTAGGATTGCGGTCCGGACCTCGAGTGGCAGCTACTCGGGCAGCCCAGCATCCGACAAGAGCAGCTGGAAGGCAAGCAAGGACGATGCCATCAAGATTACCACTGCCATGAGACGGATTTCTGGGGGATCGTTCCAAGTGGGCAGCTCCGCCAATGCCCTACGCATCCACCGGCGACGAAGCCCGACATCCGCCACTTATGGAAGCTCTCCCACTGAGAACAACACGATGAACACTATGAATACCATGTTCACGGCCTCTCAGGCCCGGCGAATGGGCAAAGGCGAGAAAGAAATTGAAAGCAAGCACGGGGTGTTGGGCCCTCGCACCCTGCCTATCATGAAGAACACGAATCGACGCACTACCTTTGGAGGTGACATCCGGCCCCGGGACATCAGCCTAAGCAGCAGAGATGCTATCCGGCTCAGTGCGATGGCGACGCCTAAATTGGAGAAGCCCGCGGCGAGTTTCTCCAATGGCGGATTCGCCCTGCGGTAACTGCAGTGTTCCGCCATTCCCTTTGTTTTACTTGTTGGGGTCTCGGTAATACGGACGGTGTTCAGGAAAGGATACCACATGCTTTGATTTCTGGTGAAGCAGACGTCGCGATCTGGAATCAGAACTGCTCATCTGGTGTGTACGGGATTGATGTGCTTGATATGAACTTGGAAAGATTCATAAACTCGTTTACTCCTTTCTTTTTATTTTCATGTTGATGGTATATCTTATTCAAGAGGCATATATTAGTTTCGGGGCGTGTACCATAGCAGGATGAACTTTTCTCGAACTCTTTCTCATACCTTTCTCCATACTTGTAAGCACTAACCTACCTAAGCTGTCCATAGCTTCTAGCTTCAATCTAGAAGCCTTTCCTGATGTCATGCACGGAATGACGCCACCGCCCGCCCACATGACAAATCCACTTCTACTTGCTCTAGTTAATTAATTAGCAGTTCACTAGTCATACAAAACTACTATAATCCCCTTCTAGTCTCTTATCTCACTCTTAGAATAGTCAGTCACTCGTATCTTACCCAAGCACATACATTCATCCATCCATCCATACACACAAACTACATAGAATTGCACAAAGCGGAACCTATACCCTCCCCCGCTCTCCCGCGGGAACTTCCCCCCTCCAAAACCTCGGTGGAGCTCTTCTCCGAAAAGAAAAAAAAAATAAAAAAGGTCCATGGCCTTCGCGACATCAACATTAACATCAACACTCTTCACACGCAGCTTATTCCGCCCCTTTACCATTGCAACCAACTACGCATCTTCCTTATCCCTAGTACCCGCCACCACCACAACCCGCACCATCATGAGCTCCTCTACCACTACCACCCCGCAAACCGCCACCGTCGCCGCCGGCTGCTTCTGGGGCGTGGAACACCTCTTCCGCAAACACTTCGGTAACGGCAAGGGCCTCCTCGACGCCAAGGTTGGATACAGTGGTGGTCATAGTGCCTCGCCTTCGTATCGGGCTGTTTGTACGGGGGATACTGGCCGTATGTTGCCCCCCTTATCCCACTTACAATACAATATTCCCCTCAATGATATACTCATGATACTAATGATGGGAGGATGATAGACGCCGAAGCCCTCCAAATGACCTACGACCCCAGCATCGTGAGCTACCGGTCCCTTTTGGAATTCTTCTACCGCATGCACGACGCCACGACGCTCAACCGCCAGGGACCCGATGTCGGCACGCAATACCGCAGTGTGATCTTCACGCATAACGACGAGCAGGAGAAGATCGCCAAGGATGTGACCGAGAAGGTCGCGAAGGAGTGGTTCAAGCAGCCGGTTTCGACGGTCGTGGTGCCCGCGGGTCAGTGGTGGGATGCGGAGGAGTATCATCAGTTGTATCTGAATAAGAATCCCGAGGGTTATGAGTGTCCTGCTCAGTAGGTTTTCCCTTTTCTCGTTTTCCCTTTAGTTCTTGGTTCTTGGTTTTTGGCTTTCACTTTGGGAGCGTTGCTAATGTGGTTGTTTGTTTAGCTTTGTGAGGTCGTTTCCTCCGCTTTCGGAGTAGATTGGCTGTTGGATTGAGGTATGAGTGGGTTGGGAGACTGGTGTGGATGTATAGTGTATAGTTGAATTGCATTACTTCATTACTTGTTTACTGCTAGTTACTGTTAGTTTACTGCTTAGTTCATGGGTTACGACATTTTCAAGTACTATCTACGTCTCCTTCTCTGTATGACTGAACATGCTCGGTTCTCTCATTAACTTCATGCTGAGTAGTAAACCTTTGCAAAAGCAACTCCATCCTAGAATCCGTGACATTTCCATAAATGAACAGAGCCCCTTATTCTGGTCCGTGACCGGCACGGACCGACTCAGGCACACCCTCCCAGTACTATCTCCAGTGTATGGAGATGGGGGTCGGGTTTCTCGCATTTCCAACTTGCAGATGGCCGGCTTCATCCGGACTACATGACATGGTGCCCTTCACCTTCCTCACTCAACAACTACTAATGATGCAATGGATATGGTATCCTTTGCTTGGCATGTGCCATCTGCAGGCAAGACGCCTGAGTTAACGCAGGGTCCGTTTGATAAAGTTCCTGGCCATGCCAGGGCGGTTGGTCTCGCGAACCAGCACCAATTCCTTCTCGCACGGGTCCGAGGAGTAAGTCACCGAAACGCCACTGTAGACGTTTCGGCCATTCTTCCAATCCTCAAAGACTTCGAGCACACGACGGGCAACGACAGTGCTCGTAAACACAGCAGTCGCTGTAGTTCAATTTAGCATTGCTTCAGTGGTGGCGAGAGTAGGCTCTTACCGTTGCCAGAATTGAACACCCAGAGGAAATCAATGTTTCCCGGTCCAGCCAAGGCGCGAATGTCCTGCTTCCATTTATCTGGAGACATGCCTTCAGCAAAAAGTCTCTTCCTCGCAAATGAGAGGCGGCGACGTTCCCGGATGGGTTGGTTCATCCGACGATGGTCTTCATTCCAGTCAATAATTTCCGCCAGCTCGACGCGATAGCCCTCTCCAAGACGTCCATAGCCCAGCATGCGCTCCATATCCTGATTAGAGTTCAAGAAGGCAAGCGCCTGGGCCGCGTGCTGGAAGGTCACCTTGGTCCTTCCATTAGTCTCCACGCGGATGTCCTGCAAGGGCCCTTCGTGGATGCGGGTGGTGATATACTGGATAAAATCCCGAGTGATCTTCCCATAGACGCGAATGACTCCTGCTTTAGCTTCAGGGATGTCGGGAGAGACAGATGCAGGGAGCGTGACTCCGGCATTTCCTGGCTCGCGTTCTTCAGTGTCATCGTCACTGCTCTGGCTTGGCTTGGACACGGAGCCCAAAGCCAGAGACATAGGTGACATGCACTGCACCTCGTCTGGGGCATGGCTACGACCAGTCGAGATCGAGCCTGCGACCTGGGCCCAGCTTCCACTATGTAGATGACGTCCTTCGGGCACCTTTCTGGCCGAACGACATCCTGCATCCACATAGCCATTGTTCTCCTTCTCAGTATCACTCAAGAAAGCTGAGCCAATTGGCTTCTGGATATCATTGTGGGAGGAGAGCTGGTTGTTTGCAGGTTCCTGATTGGCACTCTCCTGCTGTGGTTGTCAGTACTTGTAACTTTGTATTGTCGATATACTCGAAGTGTCCATGCTTACCTCGGGGGCAAGAGCATACTCCTCCGGAGAAATGTGCTCGACTCCCTCAGAGAACTTGTTCACGATCATAATGCTGAGCTTTCCGATCTCGTTGGCGATCTGGTGCTGTCCATGCTCACGAAACTACATTTTTTAGCTCGCGTTGTTTGACAAGTGGTGGTTCTAATAACCTACATGGCACGAGATCAGGTTTAGGTGACCAAGGGCCTCAGCCATGGCACCATCGATAGAATAAGGCCTCATCTTTGACGATGGGCGAGAGTTGAGGTTTGACGGTAAGTTCCTGCTAAGTACTCGAGATGATAAGATGCGTAGCCGTAGAGAAGGAAACAAACGAAAGAGATGGTCTGATGCGCCTTGGTGGGATCCTAATGTCTGAGGAGGATATGATAAAGAGGGTGGAAAGGGAGAGAAGTCAGAAGAGATGAAAAGAACACTCTCTATTCACTCTGAGCTGGAGACGGAGTGAAGGAGGGAGCAAACCAAGCAAATCATGCTCGGAGGTTCTGATGGCAGTTACGGACTGGTAGTCAGCAACGGAGTTTCCTGAGACATCAAAGGCTATTTAACATCATTCTGAGCTGCTTAGACTTTGCACTTTGGTTAAGAGAATATCCCAAATCTCGGGAACTGCCTTGACAGTTTCGGTGAGTCCAATGATAACTGATCAGTGAGGGGCAAGCTGAGAGCTTACTGTCAGGGTAAAGACAGAGTCTCGGGGACATCAGCTTCTGCCGGTGAGAATATCTTTTATATTTCTGTTTTCGTCGAGGCAGACCAACAACTAATTCTGTCGGAACAAGCCGGCCATTCCTCTGAGGGAAAGGCTGACTCTGGCAGCTACAGGTTTTCTGAAGAGCTACAAACAAAGAGCTTTACGACTAACACCCTATCGAGCAGAGTAATTTCTAGGTTTCGATAAACATAATTGCCTCGGCCATGGTTTAATTAATTTTTACTTACATAGTCATAGAATGCCCAACTCATACTACCCAGTAGTGTTGCCCCCGCATGAAGTTTTACATCCGACAGTTGCACTTTTAATACTGACAACTTCTACAACGACCATGACATTGTATACTTTATAGCTGCCTGAATTGGTTACTTTATATTGGCTGGGGACAGAGTGGACACTTTGGTCTGCGCGCGATTAAGCGCCTACAAACATGTACGCAGCACACCACGATACTTGATGCCTTCACAAACGAGTAGTTGCAGACTGAAAAGACAAGCATGTATGTTATCGACACACTTACCCTTCGGTTCTTAATACTTTACTCTCTTACTAGATCTCTGTGTACTTTGACAGCCTGGGATCCGGATATTTTATTCTCATGTAAATTCCCATCACAACGTCCAATCAACATTTGACAGCACAGCGAACGAACTCAGAAACGATTGCACCTCAATTGCCCAGTTGGCAGCATCCGCCATAAACCATTAGTGGTCGAGACATGAAAATCCTCACATAATGCTGTCATTGTAGAGAAGGGACACGATGATGTCATCTTGGCACCATAGAAAGTGAATACTAACATATCCCAGGGCTGTAGAGAACGTTTCCATTGAGAATATCATACTGGTGAGTGGTATATCACGTAAAAAGCGATGAACTCAACTATATTGCGGTGCATTGGCGCTCATGACACCACTGTCTGGTCTTTAGCCAGAGGTTATCACTGATGGACTGGAAATCGATGATACATTGTAGATAGGCTAGGATTAACTCCTGTCTGTTTTGGAGGAAGAGGAAATATGTTCACCCATTTACTACAGCATAGTCGCTGTTCATATCTTCTATAGTGAATCGCAAGACACCTCTATGAACAAGTAGATTGTGCAGGCACCAACTAATAGAATCCAACAGCTGTCATTTATTTAAGCATTAATCACAGGAAAATCAAGAGTAAAAGATCCTCAGCCTCCCAAAACCAGACACCTTCCACACCTAGAAACAACAAAAAACAGACTCATCACATGCCATTCATAAATCCGGGGTTCACAAACAAAACAATTGCAATTATTCTCGGTTGATCATCCTCATGCAGCCAATCGCGCCACATCAGCCCCGACCGGTATTCTGATAACATCAATCACAACTGCCCGTCTCTGGATCATATCAAGATTGAGACATGTCATGTCATTTTCCCTGATATTTAGGTTTCTTATATGTATGTTGCTCCATTTATCTTAGCATACAACCTATTCATTTCATGAATGCATTGAAGCCACACTCGCTCTCCCCTTGCATACTCATCCAATGGTCATCCGCAATGAGTGATGTAAGCTTAGCATTTACTTACTCGCAGTAAGTAAAGAAGTATGTATACGTTAGATCGATACCTAAATAATCTGGGGTCTGATCGTTATGCTGTTGCCATTTTTTTGTGCTTATGTGTTTGTGTTGTGGTCGTTGCTGACTGGGGATTATTGGACGGGGGAATGTTGATCATGCAGGTACGTAGTAACTAGTTAGTACCTGATCTTCATATGTGCGGAAGCTTATCATCATTGTTTACTTCGTACTGTTTAGTTATACTTTGTAGGGATCCAGCATAAGCTCTAGGTAACTAACACACACTAGTGCAGTTCTGAAAGGTATTCAGGGACAGGAACAGCTGCCTGACAATCGTGTGTGCTCCGAGCTTTCGTAGATTTGAAATTAGAGCTGGGGCAGGCTTGCAGCAGCGATTTTAAAGTTCGCTGGGAGGAAACCAAGCAAGTTACCCCTGCATTGGAGGGAAAGGTTCTGCAAATAGGAAAGAAACTTCTGGGGAATAAAGTTCAGTAGATGCGGTGTGTGATTTGGATTTCCAATGAGGGATGGGGGGATATGCCAATCCTCCCGCTTCAAATTTAGGACCTAGACTACTGCTAGTGATTTATTCAGGAGGTTGCAGGCTTGCAGCAGATAAGACGATGAGATAGTTTAGTATCTGGCTTATGATAACGACTACTTTCGTAGATATTGGCCGAATAATGAATTAATTTATGAACTAATATAATAAAAAATCAAATACATCATATGTTTGAAAATAGCAAGTATTGACGGTTTCAGATGTGTTAGTGGTGGATTTGATTAGCTACTCGGGTCTCGGTTTTAGATTGATGACTGACACATATGGTGTCATTGTGGATAAACGGCGTGATGGAGCCCACGAACTGGGGGGAAGCAGGCATGACATTGTATTCAGAAGTCAGATGGGATTGAAATCATTTTTTTCCCATTGTAATCCGGCAACCGGCAACCGCAGACCTATTGTTTGCTTTTTCATCCGACAGCGCTTTCATCATGCAAACATGTTGTTGGCGAGCAGCCACATTCCATGGCTGTTTTGTGGCAAAAGTCATCCCCGGCTAAAAATATCACCACCTTCCGGTTGCTTTGTTTTATTCATTATTCGATTTTATTATATTTTCTCTTTATTTACAGTGCCAGTACTCCGTACTGTGTATCATTCCCTTTTCAGATATCTGCTCATAACTTCATGCCAATGCTTGGCCCCCTGACAGAACAGACGATCCACGAGCTACCTACTTACTTAGCGATTTATCTATGAGCCACGGGAGACTGTCGTGTGCCGCACCAAGATTCCTGATCTGTTGAATCTCACTCCGATTCGGGCAGGTCCATAGAAATCCAAGGCGATGAGATAATCCGGCATGTACGCGCAGCCAACGTGAGGATGCCGCCCCGTTGGTGTAACAACCAGCCCTGCTTCAAAGGACGATTGCGGTAATTCATTGTCGGTCAAGCGACCTTTTTATTTCCCCCGTATTGGACATACTGTGTAAGTGATGTATGTATCATATGTACGTATGTAAGTATGTATGATGTTGATTATTTATGGTCATCACCTAACTAACTAGGCAGACAGATAAAATTGACCGTTCGCGACTAGGTGGATTTTCATGTCTTGGTTTTATGTCTTATCTGGCGTGCGGAATGACCGGCTGTCAAGTCAAACCAGTTATTTTTTACTTCCTCGACTCTCGTAAACTACTAACTAGTCCGGTCGTTAGTAGATGGGACTTTTCCGTTTGCTGATTTGATTCCGAGATCAAGGCCCATTTGGTTTAAGACATTGTGGGTGGCCGAGTGAGCACCAACCGGGGTTTAGTTATTTGTTGTGGATTTATGTAGTCATACTAGGGGGGGGGGAAGAACCACATGGAGGGGGAACACTTGGGCTAACTATGTAGATACCTGCCTAGTAGGCTTTGCGGGATATTTGGTTGCCCACGAAGATTTTAAGCGAGCACGAGATTTGGTTAGTAGTTAGCACCTTGGGTCTGGGGAAGATAGAAGGAGGGGGGAGGGAGAAAAGGGGAGAGTTTTTAGTTTTATGTGGATGAGCGCACTACCCTTCATGATCAACCCCATAGGTTTCCCTGTTATTTTCTCACTGTCAGGGACAGACAGGGCAAGCGCTAGACGAGTAACTCACTAGTTTCTAGCTCGGGGTGCTTAGTGGCCCAAAGCAGCGGCCTGTCGATAAGGAAGAGAAAGCAGAAAGCAGAAATCTACGGAGGAATTAACTTTGGGCCGAGTGGGGCCAGGGCCTGCATAGGGACTAGTTCAACTTGGATATGGGTAGGGGTCCTGGGGCAGATCAGGGATTCGTCCATTGAAAGCTTCCCAAACCAGAAAGAACGACGGATCCTGCATGGAAAGTTCTCCCGTACCGTGATGGTAAATACCGCTCTTATTTTACCTTTTCGCAATGGTCGGTCCGAGGCCCTTATCAGGCAGGTTTGGGAGGAAAAGGTGACCTGAGATACCAACTGATCATCGGGCCAACAACATGCCAGATGAGCGCAGTAGACATCTGGTTCAGCTGTGCCATCACGAGCTACTCGGATAGCTAATCTAAACAAAGGGATGGTAGATAAAAAAACCCCCGGGATGTCTCTCTGTCTGCGTAAAAAGGAAGGGAGGGAAAGACAACGTTCTCGAAAGGTTCTCGTGCTGCTGCTGGAACCGAATACGCCGTATGAGGCCGTGCATTACCAGAAAGGTGAAATTACCTGACGGGTTGGCTACGAGTCCCACCGGAACCGCATTCGCATTGAACCGTTCCTTCCACAAGAAAGTGAAGAGCGCCGACTTTCTAGGCAAGTACTAGAGCTATATAGTATATGACTTCTCCTTTTCCTCCTCCCCATTCGGGTGACTTCCTTCCTCATTGTACTCGTGGCACAATCCCGGGCTCGTTCTATCGTTACTCTACATCTCTTCCCGGTCGTCTTCTTTTTCTTCTTCTTCCTCTACTCTCCTCCACTCGTTCTCCTGCCCAGTACTTCCCCCCTCATCCTTCTTCTATTTCCATCTCTTCCGGCGGCAATACGGCGATAAGGATACTTCCCTCCCGGACTTCCCGCGGTCCCTCATTCACTGGCGCAACTTGTGATTGGATTCCACTTGCTTAGCTCTTTGGGTTTCCCATCATTCAATTTTATCGCCGTCTTTATATAGAAACCGGTATCTTTATTCTTCACTGCGGTAAAAACAAGAAAAGACCAGGACTGCAATTTGGTATGTCTAGCTTTCTTTTGCCACTCAGGCACAGCCAGCATTAGAGCCAGTGAATACTGCGCTTAAATCGCTATTAATAAACTAACGTTTTCCCTCTTCAGTGTTGCCTGCACGTCTCCAGACCAATCTCGCAGCATCTAGCTAGACAGGCATCTACTTCCTAGCTCTCAGATCCTTGCAGTGAACCTTGTCCGCCACAATGGTGCGGTACACTTCATCCATTCTCTTGGCCTCGTTAGCCGCCACTTCCGTCTGGGCTGCCTCGTCCCCTCCTACATGCAGTACCAGCTCTCAGTGCCCCGAAGAGTATCCTTGCTGCTCTCGTGCGTTGGTCCTTTATCTAATCTAGCCCTATGTGGTATCACCTCATCCCCGCTAATACTTGTTTTAGAATATGGACAGTGCGGTACTGGTGCTTACTGCTTGGGTGGTTGTGACCCTATCTCGTCATACTCTCTAGACTCTTGCGTCGGTGAACCCGTGTGTCAGAGCAAGACCTACAAGTGGGACTCTCTTGATAGTGCCGCGCTCAACACCAAATACCTCGGAAATGCTTCCGAATATGACTGGGTCTACAGCGGCTACCCCAAGTTGGACGATGGCAATCTTCTCCTCACTATGCCCAAGAACACCGTTGGTACGCTCTTTGCGAACAACCACTATGTCTGGTACGGCAAGATCTCTGGCAAGGTCAAGAGTAGCCGTGGTGCCGGTGTCGTCACAGCTTTTATTCTGCTTTCGGACGTCAAGGATGAGATCGATTTTGAGTTCATAGGTGCGGATCTGGCGAATGTCCAGACCAACTATTACTGGCAGGGTGTTCTGAACTGTAAGCCTCCCACCGAACCGAATGCAATTCTAGAACCCGCTGCTAACAGACCTGGTACAGATAACAATGGCGATAAGGAGGCTGTCAATGGAAGTGATACATTCGATGACTGGCATGACTACGAGATCGACTGGAAGGAAGATGCGATTACCTGGTCGGTGGATGGCCAAGTCAAGCGGACTCTCACCAAGGAATCGACCTGGAACGAAACTGCTAAGCGCTATCAATACCCCCAGTCCCCATCCAGAATGCAGCTCTCCCTGTGGCCCGCCGGCCAAGCCAGCAACGCGCCAGGAACCATTGAGTGGGCCGGTGGTGAAATCGATTGGGACAGCCAGGACATCAAGGACAAGGGCTACTACTATGCCACGTTTGGCGAGATCACCGTTCAGTGCTACGACGCCCCAAATGGCACTGTTTCGAATGGTAACAAGTCTTACATGTTCACCAACAAGGACGGGCTCCAGCAATCGGTTCAGATCACCAACAATGATACCGTTCTTGCATCTTTTGGCGCCACCGGTCTCGACATGGATCTAGGTGCCAACGACTCCACCAACAGTACCGGAACTAATGGCACGGTCCCCGAGAACCAGGGAGGATCCGGAAGCGTACCGAGCAGCAGCACCGCTAGTGGCAGCTCGAGTACCTCTTCGGGATTCAGCCAGGGCAGCAGCACCGACACCAGTGGCGCTCCCTCCCAGAATGAGCGAGTCATGAGAGGCTCGTTCTTTGCTGCCTTGGTGGCAGTTGTCGTTCTGGTCGCTCTCTAAGGAGATTCGACAAGCAACCATCTTCTTCACTTCTTGGATATTCTTATTCACATAGCTCGATTCTCGGTGCATGCCCTTCCTTTACGACTTGTGCTATCATTCTTAATCTTTTTGACTGTTCTATACCTGGCGCTCTGAACGCCCGTCATTGATCGGATCTTGTACCTTTTTATGTTGTTTTGCCCCCATTGGATGTCTTTATGGTTCTGATGACTGCGCCTGGGTGGTTGCGTTCTTACTCTGTCATGAACATGACTTGAATACACATACTAATTCCCCTTCTCCGCTGGGTAAACAGGTACCCGGTAGTTGGATGTTTTTATTTTCTCTTTTCACTGTCTGGTGTTTGCATGGTAGATGTTTCAATACCAATGGGTTTCCAGTTGGTCAACAGGACAAGCAAATACCGAGATAGGACTAATGTACATCATCACTCTTCCATTTTACCAGACTGATACCCAAGAAGGACATGATCAAGTTGCTACATACAAGTACGTACATGGCAGATTGCAATTTCTGCAAGTCAGTACACATACGTCCCGGTAGTTGAAAAAGACGGAACACAGTGGACTCTCCTCAACCACCAACTCTAACATCTCTCTACTACTTTCGCTTCCTCATCCTGAGCAACCCATCACCCACCCACCAAACTCACTAGTTAATCAAATAATGATCTATACGTGTATTATGTATTATACGAAGTTTGCTATCGTGGGCCGAACTTGCTATGATAAAGGACAGGAAAAGGCATTCTGATGTTTCGTATGAACTGATCGAGTGGTTAACGCCAGACACCCACACCCAAAGTATTATGCAACATGGTTGATTCAGATCATCATTTGTCAAACGTTGTATAAATGGCAAGATGGATAAATCATGATTTCAACGGTTTAAACGTGACAGAAATAGGCGTGACTAGTGTATCTGGCTTCAGTGGCTCTCGCCACAGGTGCAGCCTCGCTCGGAGAGTCCGCGCTTGCGGAACTCGCCGTGGTACGTGTCCAGGCCTTCGGTTCGGACATCCTCGCCTAGAGGGTCACCGAGCCAGCTAAAGGGGCTATCTTCGGAAGACATGGTCCAGTAGTCGGATGAGAGGAGCTTCTTGGTCGTGCTCTCGAGGTCCAAGTCTAGGAAGTCAGCCAGGAAGGAGCCGACTTCGGTGTTCTCGTGGTTGCCCGCCAGGGGGAACGCGAGTTTGCCAGAAGCGTAGATGTTGACATCGACGCCTGCTTTGAGGTTAGTTCGTGATCCAAAAGGAGTTAATTGGATGGTGGTATCATACCGGAATGTCCGTGGGTTGCCCACCCAATCTGAGCCCTGCGGCTGACAATATCCGCAAAAACGGCTTGGGGCTCATATGGGTAGTTGGGGTCGAGAACGGCATTTACCTCCTCGTCCGTGGCATCAGTGATGCCAAGGTCGTTCTCAATGAGGCTGCGGACAAACTTGTACTGTTTCTTTTCGTTCGTTTCTGTGGCGAGGTAGTTGTTTAGCTTCTTGTTGACGTACTCCGAAGAGTGACTGGCATTGGCGAGGACACCGGGAAGCCATTTGTAGTCGGGATATTCAGGCTGTAGCTGACGTGCGACTGACAAGCCTCCAGTCTCATGGTCGGAGGTGCTCACGACCACTCCCGGAGTCGAGTCCTGCTCTAGGAACTCCAGCACGGCAGCAAAAGCCTTGTCATATGCTAAGACTTCATTGACTTGTGCAGCTGGGTCGTTTCCATGGCCAGCATGGTCGATACGCGATCCTTCAATCATGAGGAAGAAACCCTGCTCACTGTCGGCGGTGGCTTGACTGAGAATCGTCAAGGCGGTACGGGCCATCTCCTCAAGAGAGGGGTACACGTCATTCTGGGTGCGGCGGTCGATCTCAAAAGGGATGTCTTTCTCCGCAAAGAGCCCCAACAGTGGCAACTTGCCTTCAGTTCCTCCATTCAGAGAGTCGAACCCGGCTCGATCATCCATGTAATGGTATCCACCCTCCTTCGCAAGCTCAACAAGGTCGCGATCATCACCCCGACAGCTTCCATCGGTCGAGTTGGGTAGGAAGTGACACCGGCCTCCACCCATGAGAAGATCAACCACCCGGCCCAGCGGGTGCTCCCCAATTTCTTGTTCCGCAATCCGGTCCTCGTACTGTCGGAGATTCACATGTGAAGCAAAGCATGCCGGAGTCGCATCGGTGATACGAGTCGTCACTACCAGCCCCGTCTTGTAACCAGCCAAGGAGGCAGCTTCGAGAACGGTACCACAAGGCGAGTGGTCAGGAAGCACGGATATGGCGCCGTTGTAGCTCTTATGACCACACGAGAATGCCGTCGCACCAGCCGCGGAATCCGTCACAAGGCTGGAGCTCGATCGAGTGCGAGAGGTACCGACAAAATGCTTGTCCAGGACGAGGACCTCGTCAGCGGGGAGCCCTTGTGTTAGTTGTTTGTAGCTCCTGGTCATGGATAGACTCGCGGGGCCCATGCCGTCGGACACCATAAAGATAAGGTTTCGTTTGCCAGTCGGCTTCGTCCAGGGATCTTTCGAACGATCTGGACCCCGACTAGATTCGTGTTGGTAGACGACAGAGAGAACGATGACAGCTAATGTAGCAATGAGAGCCCAGGTGAAGAGGCCGAGCTCTTTCCAGAAGCCCCATCCGCGGCGTCGGTCACGGTCGGTGCGGAGCCCGGTTAGCAGGGCGTCCTCCTCCTCGGCATTCCGGATGGAGGAATGGTCGGACGAGGGGCGCGGGGCCAAGAGAGGCTCTTCACGCGCCATATTGTTGTGAGAGGCCCTCTGAGAATGGATAGAGGAAGAATCAGATGGACAGGGAAGGATGGAACATGGAGGGAGAGATGGAGGTTGGACAGGAGGAGGTGAGCAACAGGCGGGAAGATCGTCTGGGGTTGCACTTGGTTGGCCTGAGCTAAACCCCGATTAGTTCCAGGCCGCCCTCTTGCTGTTTTGGGTATCGCGCCGCCCGGGGATCGCCGTCGACGTCACAATACATACTGACACTAGTGATGCTGTATAGCCACTACCAGTACTGCAGACACGGGAATAATATCACAGGAGAATATCGTTATCTATTATACATACAAGAGTGGATGGGACATCGTCAAAGGGGAGCTAACTCCACAAGAACAACAAACAAACACAACAGGACCTCAAGCTTCCAAACATCACAGCGAGCCACCGGGTAGCCCCATAGTATCCAGGGTCCAACAACCCCTAATATGACCGCTCAGACACCAGCTCAAAGATACCTCTACCGCCCCTTCCATCCGATTGGAATCATAGCAGCAGCAATCTCCGACACACCTCTCTCCGTAGCCAGCAAATTGAACTGTGCAGCAGCATTCCTCGTGTCCAGCACTTCCACCCGAACTCCCAAGGAATTGACATGTCTCTTAGTCTCCGGCGACAGAGGGAACACAGTTTCTCCCATGCCAATAATCAACATATCTAGAATATATTAGAAGTCACAGATTAGCCACACATACACTCCTCAAACATTCTCAAACACTACACAACCACCCCCCCCCCCCCCCCCCCCCCCCCCCCCCCCCCCGGCGTAGCCGAGAGAAGAAAAAACAAAAGCAACACACATACCCGGACGAGGCCAAACCAGATCCAAGATTCCCCACGCATGCTCCGGAACCTCAAACTGGCCTTTCTTATTGACCATACTGTTTTTACCGGCTTCAGCACCTTGCCACGGCCGCCAGGCGAAAGCTTCTCCGCCAACAAGGAACACTCCATCCCCACCGGTGATCTTGACGCCATTATCTAAATGGAACCCCGTATCAAGCGTAGCATCGATGGCGGTCGTCGGGGCGGGAATGTTTCCCAGCACGTTGAGCGCACCAAAGTCCGTCTGGGTGTCTTCCTTGGACGGTGGGCCGCGGTCTCGGCTGGAGGGCTTTGCGCTGTGAGCGCGAGGGATCATCCGGGTCGGACGGGCATCGTTGCTGTTATAGCGGTGGAATGTGAGGGACGAGGAGGTAACCCGAGCAAGAGGGGAGATAGAGCGAGATGCGAGTTGCGTGCAGATTGCGCTAGTGCTGCAGTTGGGGGAGATCGAGGTGCGCAAGGCGCGGAGTAGTTGGGGAGACGGGGGATGCATTGTTAAGAGTCGATGTTGTGTAAATCTGCAAAAGAGATCTGAATTCTTTGGAGATATTGTATATTAGCAGCAGGAATGTAGATTATATAGACCCTGCGAAGTTTCAGAAGCAAGTTGTAGCGGTTGGCATCAATTATTCGTTGTCTGAAGAATTGAAGGGCGGAGCAGCCGAGCTTTTGAAGTCGAGAATCCGGAGGTTGGCTGCCTCAGGCGTCTCAACCCCGGCTTGGCCGCAATTGGCCAATAAAACGCCCGCAAATAGTAACAGTCATCGCAGCCATGTGATGAGTTTCTTTTTACGGTTATCTATTACACTACAGGTTTAAAAGCAGATACACATAAGACCCCTGTGGAATTAAATACTAAAGGATGCTATCGATCAGTATCGTAAATGTCGTGTGTCAGATGCAACTGGTCTAATAAATTTTATTCACGGTTCCAACCATTTTGTACGTCCCTTACCGAAAAAGAAAAAAGGGGGCGAGGTTGAAGTTCGATATAGAATGACAAGTAAACAATGTGTCATGCAGTCGTGAGTGGCCTGGAATGCAATCACACTTAAGAGGTGCAATTACAGGGGAGAGATACTCCCGGGCTATCCGGTCAAACCCGAGAAAATGCTATCATCTCCCACCCCGTCATTCACAAGCGTTCAACGCGGGTGCAGAGACGTCTTCGTCTGCAGATAACTCGCTATACCCTACCAAGTGCTCACCGAGATGTCTCCTGTCCTTTGCGGCCATCGTCACCGGGTTTGTTGGCCGGCTTCCGGTCCTCGTCGGACTGACTGGAACTATCATCGGCGGCACCCGATGTGGATGCGCTACGCAAGCGTTGAGCGCGATCTTGAAGCACCTGGGCTTCCGCGGCGGCCCTCTGGGCGCGAATCTGTTTACGCCACATGCTGGCATAGCGGCCTTTCATTGCCAGCAGTTGATCGTGAGTGCCACTTTCGGCCACTCGGCCTTCATGCAAGACTACTATCCTGTCTGCCGTCGTGATGGTACTCAGGCGATGCGCAATGACAAGCATGGTCCGGCCACGGGAAAGGCTGGACAGCGCGCCCTGGATATGCTCCTCAGTTTCTGTGTCCAGCGCAGCAGTCGCTTCATCTAGGAGAATGATTCGTGGGTTCTTAAGAATGGTCCGAGCAATGGCAACCCGTTGCTTCTCTCCGCCGCTGAGCCGGAGACCGCGCTCACCAACCTTGGT
The DNA here is from genome assembly GCF_001889945.1 of Aspergillus brasiliensis CBS 101740. NCBI lineage: Eukaryota > Fungi > Ascomycota > Eurotiomycetes > Eurotiales > Aspergillaceae > Aspergillus > Aspergillus brasiliensis. The sequence continues at coordinate 1,437,608 of NW_027137446.1, read as the reverse complement.
GTTATATCCATCAGGGAAGGACATGATCTTGTCGTGGATGCTGGCAGCACGGCAAGCTTCATAGACCTCCTCATCCGTCGCGTCCTGGTTGGCATACTTCAAGTTGTACATCAATGTCTCATTGAAGAGCACCGTGTCCTGTGGCACCACTCCAATGTGTCTTCGGAGCGAGTCGATAGTGATACTCTCCACGTCGTGCCCATCTACACGGATACGGCCCCTCGTCGCGTTATAGAAGCGGAAGAGGAGACGGAATACAGTAGACTTTCCTCCGCCTGACTCACCCACCAGAGCTGTGGTCGTCCCGGGCTCGCAGCGGAACGTCAGCCCGTTCAAGGCTGGTTTCCGGGTGTCGTATGAGAACTCGACATTTTCAAACATGATATCACCCTTGCATACTGGCAGGGGCCTGGCGCTGGGCCGATCAACCACGGTGGGCTGTTCCCTGAACAGCTCCAGCAACCGCTCTGAGTTGATCATGGCTGACTGGATGGAACGGTAGAAGGTGCCGAAGAAGTTCAAGGGCCCTTGCAATTGGGCCATGTAGGTGAGGAGTGAAACAAACTGACCAACATCCCGCTGTCCTAACGATACCTGATAAGCCGCGATAAAGCATGCAATCAGCAAACCTAGCATGAAAACAGTGTTCTGCGATGTATTCAGCAGATTGAGTGAGAAAAGAACGTGGTATTCGGCCTTCTGGAAATCAGACACAGCATTTCTGTATCTGCCGAACTCATATTCCTCGGCGTTGAAATACTTGACGGTTTCATAGGAGACCATAGAATCGTTCCTGGCCATACTGTGAGCTTTGTAAAAGAAAGGTAAACTAGTCATGCCAAGCACTTACTTGACAGCGTCTTCTTGTCTGGACTTGTTGACCATCTCTCTACGGATTTCTGCTCGCCACTGTGCCATCCGCACGGTGACGTAAAGATAGCAGAAAGTGACGATGGTCACCACAAGCGCATAGTAAGCGTCCAGAAAGACCAGGAAGAAGACAATCGCAACACAAAGGTCCACCAACATTGGGACGACCTGGAAGGTGACTTGTTCAAGGAATGTATTGATCGAACTACCCTTGCTCAGGGCAGATAGCACCTCACCTGTCTTTTTCCCAAGATGGAAATCAAGACTCAGACCATGTACGTGCTCGAAAGCCGCAGTCGAAAGCTCCATGTAGGAGTACTGGCTCACAGGTATCCAGAGATTAGACCGCAAAGAACCAATGAGACCCTGGTTGCCCTGCAACCACCGGTAGAGAATGTAGAGACAGATGTTAAACCATGGGACTCGAAATTCGCCATCTTGTTTGGAGAGCATGTTGGTAATGACACCTGCCTGGTAAGGAACCAGCACATTGACGATGCGTTGCAGTACAATCAGCAAAAAGCAGATGACCACTACTATTTGCAGCCGACGGGATTTCGATGGCCATAGGTAGGGGAAGAACAGTGAATAACCGCTGAGATACTCCCACCAACTGGTTGACGGAACTGTAGTCGGGCGAACCCACGGGTCGGTGGGCTTGGAAGCCTGCGCGTGACCATTTGTGGAGCCATAAGCATTTCCATTCTCTGCGTGGTGCCCGTTGAGTAGTCCCGTGGTCTCATTGACCCCATTGACGTGACCTTGAGCTCTTTTGGAGTTAAAGTTGATCGTATGGAACATGTAGGACATGACCATAGCCATGAGGAACAGTACCCTGATACAGTTCAGGACTACCTCCGCTAACTCCCACGGCGTTATACCTTGTCTCAGACGACCACCAAAAGGGTTCCCAACCACAGGTTCGCGGTGTACGTCGGAATAGACGGAGAGAGAGGTTCCTAGAATACCCAGCTCAATCGGAACCGCTGCTAGCCAGGGAATGAATTGAGCGAAGGTTGGAGAGGGGTTTGTATCCAACAAGGAGACGAGTATGATCGCGTAGTCGAAGAATGAACCCACGACATAGATCTAGTATCATTAGCGACTACGTCCCTCCGGTTTCTCGAGGTTCCAACCCAGGCTTGGGTTAGAAATGAAAAGCTGAGGTGAGGCAGAGGACTTACCACCACTGATTGGCCACACCACCAGTGTTCCGATCTTGCAATCATGACATGGGCCACATTAAGGGCACCATCGGCAGCAATTGTCAGAAGAACCCCGACAGACAGCCACTTGAACAACAATTTTGTGCGTTCTGAGAACTTCTGTGGTGCCTTGATCACGGTCATTGTACTCCGGGACCGTTTGGGGAGTGGTCGCCCACCGGGGCCTGTGTGTACGGCATTGGCGTTCTTGTTCGCATTTCTAGCGGTAACAATGGAGCTGGCGATGAATGAGGCGACAAATATGAGGAGCAGGATGATGGGAGACGCGATGCGCAAATACGCCACCATATCGCGAGTTACGTGATGGTAACCCATGATGTGCAGTCCTCCCAATTGGCCGATCTAATATCAGTAGACCACTTAAGATCTTTCCATGACCCAGCGACCACCTTCTTCGATTTAGGCGTCGAAAACCGCAAGATGCGAAAGATCCGCAGATGTGAGATAACGGGAATATCTTGAATTAGGATGGGTAGGAGGCGAAAGCTGCTCCGAAAGCTGCTCCGGGATTTGGCGATCGAAGGAGCCAAAAGTTGTAATGGATTGGGGTGGATCGACAAACACGTGGGAAGAGTAGCCTCTTTTTCGATCTTCTATTAAGCTTAGGAATGGGGGAGAGATGTCTCTCTCTTTCTCTCTCTTAACCAAAAACGACAGACGGAATCAGAAAAGAGAACCGAAAAAGAAAAGAAAATGTCTCGCAAAGAAAAGAAACGGCAATGGAAGAGTAGGGGGGAGAAATAATAGAAAAAAAAAAAAGTTTTGTTCAATAAGTACAGGAGAAGAATACAGATAGGCTAATCCCGAAACTATAAGAAGGAGGAAAAGAACAAGATTCGGGAAAGACTTGCACCAGGGAAGATCAGGTATCAAGCAGGGAAAACAAAGAAGCCCCAGAAGGGAGGGGAGACCAGCGGAAGAGAGGGAGGGAGAGGGAAAGACGGAAGAAAGAAAAGAGCAGGAAGGGAAAGACAGGAAAAGAAGATAGCAAGAGGCAACACGCGAGAGGAAAGGATCGTTGGAGGATACAAATAGTAACTGGACGGTCGAGGAAGAATGACGGTGTGGATGCGAAAGCAGCAGTCGAGAACCCAGACTAGCCGGACCCAAAGCTACTCCAAGCTTGGTTGGCTTCGGAAGGCGAAAAATAGGAATCGGATCCAGCTGGACCAGAAGAAGGGGAAGCAAAGGGGAAACTAAAACAAAATACGATAAAATTAATTTCTTATATGAGGAAGAAGAAACAATCGAATCAAGATGATTTAAATCATAGGGACAGTCGCTCTTCTTTTCCTTTTTTACTTATCAACGGTCGGTTTGCTTTGCTTTGCTTTTTTCTCCCATCTCATTTCATTTTCTTTATTTTCTGAAATTCTTCGACGATGATCAGATGCAAAATCGGAGGTTTTTATTTTATGCCTCTTGCTTTTATTTTTTTCTTTTTTCTTTTCATCTTTTTCGTCATTTTCGTCCTTTTCGTTTTTTCTTCCCTTCCTGCTGTTCCTCCCCACCATTGCTTAAATGTTACGTGTCAAGGAGCAAGGTGTGGCTAAAACAACCCAAAGTAGATAAAATAAAATTCATGGGGGTTGGTTTTTCGTCTTTTTCTTTTTTCCAAAAGGCGGAGAAAAGGACGGTGTGCTGAAATGTATGATCAAACTACAGTGTTGTACGTAGCTGTTTGTCAGTCCCAGTAGGAGTGACTAGGTAGTTAACTAAGTACCTGCTGAGGTCTGTTCATGGCCATGTTCTCGGGTCGGGGTGGATTTGACCAAATGATTCGTGCCCAATGGGAACAGGGGTTGGAATGAAGGTTCGAGTCACTTTGGGGGAAGAAGGACCATTCGCCCGACGACAGTCACGAACTCTCAAGAAGCATTCAGGAAAGAATGGAAGCCTGTAAATGACTGGCTACTACTCCGTAGTACTCGGTAGAGTGCTAGACCACTAGCTGTGGGGCAATTAGAACCCAAGTCCTGGGGCTTGACTACATTGGAGCGAGACATACCCTGGTGCATACATCCATGATACTACTATACAGCTAACTACTAAATACCACTGCGTACTGCGATAGGGTTAACTATATACTACCCCCAGCCACTAGACACTCCGTACAGTAGCTACTAGTAGCTCGGACCTTGTGTGGGTGGAAGGGTTGAGATCGTTGTGTAACCCTCGATAGAAGAGAAAGAAGAAGAAGATATTGTAGATCCTTTCAGGGCTCAGATGGAGACGCACTTAATGAAAGGTAAAAGGGAAAAAAAAAATGAAAATGAAAATGAAAAAGAAAAGAAAAGAAAACAACTGAAATAGAAGGGAAAGGCCAACAGGAGGGGGGAAACTCAGGGCGTAAGGATAGTGTGGTCGTGACAGATCTCGATGGAGGAGGGCGAGGCGCAGATCGATGCGAGAGGTAACCCGCAGCGAACGAATGATGAAAGGCCTCGCCTGCAACAGCAAATAGCCGTCCGGGGATTCCCTGGAAAGCTGTTTGCTGGGATGCCTGAGCAGCTCCTTGAATGGCTGCTGGCCTGCTGAGAGACAAGAGAACACATCACTCCTGCTGCCCCCTTCCCACGATCTTACCGGTCCCCTTGGCTAGTATATATCAACATGGATCATTTTTGATTGATCGAGTCCTTTAAACATGCAGGAGGGATGATCTTTTGGTGCGTAGGTGGCTGACAGCTTCAGGGACGGTTTTACCAAAGGAAATGTGGTACGGTCGCTTTCTCCATGGTGGGCGAGAATTCCATCCAATTTACCCCGAAAGGTAAAGTAGACAACAGAAAGAACTTGAAGTGATGGTGGCATCTGGCACCTGGGACAGTTTAGTTTGGAAAACAACAGGGCGGAGAATTTCTTGCTTCAAAAGGCAACGCAACACCATGATCATGGTGTCCGTTATTATCACCCGACCAAAAGCCTTCCTCCCCCCTCTCCCCTCCTCCGCTGTATGACCCAGCAGTCGGTGGCTACAATGCGGGGAGGGCTGGAACCGATCATGTTCTTCAAGTTGAGGATGCATCGCCATTGCCATTTCGACGAGTCATTCCTGGTACTAGTCATTTTTAGCTTGTCCCACCCAGAAGTCCCGAGTGTCCGGATGATCTAAAACCGCGCCTGGAATGTACGGCCCTGGATGCGCCTCCCCCTCCACCCTCCCTAAAGTAAGACATGACATGACTACCACTGCCTATCGGTTTCATGGGGCTTGAGTAACTATTTTTCTGGTGTTGCATGGTAGAGCATCCGATAGGTGGATACTGCGAAATAAGCACGTTGCTGAGGGATGGTCAAACAACCCTCGACAGCTCCAGCTGTACGGAGTAGCCTCTCCCTCTCCCTCTCCCTCGCCTTCACTCACTCACACACACACTCTCTCTCTCTCCTCTTTAAGTACTGTCAAATGCCAGCAAGATAACCACCTTGTGAGTTAGTTGAGTCTTTGGTTGTCATGGAGCCGATCGAACCCATCCACCGTTGAATCCACACACCGCCTTGAAACCTGCATGCAGCTCGGATTTCCTCCAGCCTTTCCCAGTCTGCACCCGTCCATCCTTCCATTCATCCAGAACGGTTCTCCGAAACCAACCATTCGATTGCTTTGAATCCATGGTAACCTACTTGAGTAGCGTCAACCCGTCGATGGAGAGCTAAATGTTTGTCTGAACGGGCCCAATGCTGTACTTTTGACAAACCCCCTGCTTGGAGAGGGGCTGGACAAGTCTACTTTGACTTTGTGAGATATCAGCTGAACAGATCGAATTTGCAGAATTGCTTTTCTTTCTCTTCGTCTTTCTCCCTTCCGTTTTCTGGAATTCGCTGCTTGTCAATGTCAGATCTCGCTTCTCACTTTCTGATTCTGAAGGAGGATGGACGAAATTAGGAACCATAATGGAGCGAGTATGGCACGCTAAACCCACTCGGGAGCTGCACATCACGGGGTGTTGCCACGCTGGAGTGGGTTACCTAATAATACACTAGTCTAAAGTAGCTCCGAAACCGGACTAGACTCGATCGGGGGGGAAGAAAGGCCCGGATGGGAAATCGAGGTTCAGGTGTCAGTAACATCACCGTTGACCTACGGTTATACAACTTGTGGTTGTCGTTCTGTAGAGGTTATGGCATAATTGAAGAAAGCTCAAGCAGCGGTAGAACTATAATGTCAATGAATGCCAGTACATATCTGAATCCTGAGAGCTTTGATCAACCAAAGTATTAGTAACAGCTGACCAACTGATTAGTAGTTAACTGTGACGGTTTGCACCAAATATATATTTATTATATATGAGTAGAAGTGGTACTAGTAGTAACAATTTCCGGTTCATGTCCATCCCATTTGTTTTTTAATATAATTAGTATAAGTCTACTACTAGTAGTATAATTTCCACCGCATAGGTTACTTGCATAGTGCGGCTGCCCGAAATCATCTCCACTCGATTCTTTTTTCCGTGAGGGAATTGAGCTAGAAGTCACCAGTTCAACCTCATCACAACACAAACTACCGACCTTCCAGCCCATCCACATCCTCACCTCACCCAAACTCTGCCCACCCCTTTCCTTTTTTTCTCTTTTCCCTTTCCCCACCACCACCTCCATTAGCATCTTCTCCATTTTTTCAGCATCAAGTGTTGTACTGGTCATCGAAACCCATTCGTTCACCAGGATGGAGCCCCGATCTCTTTCGGGTTAACGTGTTCTGTGGCTGAGTGATCTCTTGACACACCTCCAGGCTGGCAATCATGTCCGACTTCTCACGATTGCCCGCCCGAGGCAGCTCCTCGCCAGCACCGCCGCCTCCCCCACCACCAGCTCCCGTGCAACAAAGTCACAAATATTCCAACCGCGCGGCCAGTGCTCTGGCAAGATTCGCCCAGCCCTTCTTCTCCGGGTCTCGACCTCCTAGTCCACATACAGCGGGAAGTCGTGCAGATTTGTCTGCTGGTCCCCGTTCAACAAGGTCCAAGTCATTGTATAGCTCACCTTTCCTCTTTCTTCTTTCCCCCCTCCTCTCATCTCATCCCATCCCTCCCTTAGCACACATACATAGTTACTCTTTATTAGCTACCCACTTTGTTTTATTCTACTAGCTGACTCCTCCCCTCCCTCCCCCAAACCCGCTTTGTCCCTTGCTTCTTTATCTGGCTCCCCTCCAGTTTCACCCGATTTGCCGCCTTTCATGCGCTGTTTATGCTAGATCATGCACCAACTTCATCCTGCGAGAATATTTGCAGACGAAATACTGGGAGTGGGAAAAGGGAGAAAACAAGAAATTGATCTCTAACGCTCTCACTAGACCTGGTGCATCCCAAACGGTTACCCATAAGACTGGTATCCCTATTGCCGCTCTAGACATCTCCCCGCAGCGGACACATGCAGTCATTGGCGGGAAGGAGATCTTGAAGACCATCCGCGTCTCGCCTGATCATTCATCCGAGGAATTCAATCTTCGCAATGCTATCATCAGTTATTCATCCACTCACCATGGTGGGAGCGGACTCTCCGCCCGGCATAAAGACCAGCTGACTGTGAGAGATGTCAAGTGGTCACATGGCGAGTATGACCAGATTATTGCCACGGCGGTGGCCAATGGCCGCATCGTCGTGTATGATCTGCGCCGAACTGGCTTGGAATGCTGCCGATTCCAGGGCCACAGCCGCCAGGTCCATCGCTTAGCCTTCAACCCGCACCATGCATCATGGCTTCTGTCGGGGAGTCAGGATTCTTCCATCCGAATGTGGGACTTGCGGACAGCTTCTGCGGAACGTGGCGTCTTGGTGTGTGGGAGCCTGGATTTGTTCCACGGTAACAGTGATGCCGTCCGGGATATCAGGTGGTCGCCAACCGACGGGGTCATGTTTGCAACTGCAACAGACAGTGGTGCGATACAACTGTGGGACTGTCGCAAATCAAGTGCTCCGTTGATGCGGATTACTGCCCATGACCGCCCGTGCTTCTCGGTTGACTGGCATCCTGATGGGAGGCACATCGTCAGCGGTGGTACGGATAGACAAGTCAAAGTCTGGGATTTCTCTTCCTCTGCCGAACGCAGACAGAAGCCGACTTTCCAGTTTCGGACCCCTCAGGCAGTCCTCAACGTCCGATGGCGTCCACCCTCGTGGGCTAGGGAGCCCGAGGGCTCTGGTGATTGGCAGTCTTCTCAAGTAGTGACATCTTACGACAAGGAAGACCCGCGAGTTCATCTTTGGGACCTCCGCCGGCCACACATACCGTTCCGCGAATTCGATCGGTATGATGCCCATGCTACTGACTTGCTCTGGCATTCCAAGGACCTGTTGTGGACAGTAGGTGAGGCAGGGGCTTTCACTCAAACCGATATCCGCTACGCGCCCCAGGTTATTAATCAACGCCCGACATGCTCGGTGGCTTGGAGTCCTAGCGGCGAAGTGCTAGCTTTCGCCCAGAAACGTCCCCAGCGTAGTACTCTAGGTCTCAGCACAACTGAGTTCGTGGGCCCTCAACAGGAAGAGAACAATAGCGGCGAGGTTTTGAGTCAAAGCCCTGCAGATGATATTCTCGATGAACCTTCGTTGGCTTCTATCCGCCATCGGCATAGCAAGTCGAGTACTGCTCGGCAGTCTAAATCCTTGGGCAGTACTCCGCCGAGTGTGGGGGATCTCATCCCTATTCTCCCACTAGAGAAGGTCCTGTCAAAGATGAAAACCCCCGAGGCACGCCAGATCGGAGCAGTCGGAAGCATTCCAGGGGCTACACTGGATCGAGATACCTTCCAATACTTGGCATCCCATTATTCTTCTTTGCTCGATGGTGCTGATGCTGTTCGCATGGATAAGTTATCGTCTATGCTCGAATCACTAAACCACAATGCACAGTGCTCGGAAGACGTTTCCCTGCTCAAACTAGCACAGACCTGGCGCATTATCAAGTTTGCTGTTGTCCAGGAGCTCGAGACCAGAGCAAGAGAGCAACGTCGCAGATTAGACAAGGGACCTCAAACCATGAAGAAGAAGTCTTCTAAGGAGGGTCCTGTGTCTGAAAAACCACGGGCGCTCGAAGATGGGAGGCAAGACAAATTGAAAACGCGGATGTTCAAGGGTGTGATGGAAAACGAAACGCTGAAGATTCCACTGACAGACTCCGAAAGCGCGTCAAATATGACGACGCCTCTTGCCCAACCATTGCCTGACTCCCCTCTCGGGTCTTTGGACAGCTCAACTTCGCATATGACATCTTTGAATGACACTACGGATATGAAGCCTCTTCCACCGTCGGTTCTCAGCTCTCATCAGGGCACCATGACTTCGAATGATTGGTCATCCATGTCGGACGTCGATCCACAATTAGTCCATCAAATGCAGCATCGTCAATCTGATGCAAGTGAAGATGTCCCTATTCCACCTGACAGTCTGCCTTCCGAGCCGGGACGCGCCTCGGTGCTTCAAGATACTGGGGACGACCAAAGGACTGCCCCTCGAGCCATCTCTGGCAGAGCAGATTGGCATTTGGAAGCGCTTGTGGGCGCTTCAAAGGGAACTTCTGAAGTAGACGAATACGATCAAAAAATGGAGGACAAAAAAGCGGCTATTCGCGACTATAGGAACTTTCCCAAGAAGGTTCTCTCCCTAGAATCTCCTATGGTGCCTATTAAACCACCAGGCTTCCACCGTCATGAATCATCGGAGAGCTTCCCTATGTTCTCAGCCTCAACAGAGAGCTCCCATCCGTCGAAATCAATGGCCACCTCGTTGTCTTCAGCAGCGAGACTGTATGGGCCTTGCGAGGATGAAGATAATGGCCAGGAAGCAGCTACTGCGGAGCCTAGTAACAGCTATGCTGAAGCCAAGGATCCAATCCCACGGGCTGCCTCTGTAAATGACAAAGGAACCCAGGGCTGTGAAACATTAGACGGTATCCCTGAGTCAGAGCATATACACCTCGAGCGACCGTCTAGCCCCCCTCCTCTTTTGAAAGAGAGTCGGCCCCTAAATGCTCTTGGTCGAGAGGATGAAGATCCAGCGCAGACCAACTCGACAGCCCCTGGTGAAACTAGTGAGCTGATGGGCGTGACTATTCCTGTCAGCCCTGACGTGACAACAAACAAACCCTGGAGCGTTGAGATGCTTTTTAAAGAAGCAATTCGACACTACCATAGTGGGAACCATGTGGACATTCAGTCTGCTGCACACTTGCTCCAGAAGTTGCGAATCCTATTCAAAGATTGCGAACAGATTCTTCCCGATCAGGAAGCAGAATACATTTTCAGAGCTTACAACGAGCAGTTGGTACGCCAGTCAATGTACGTAGAAGCTGCCGAGCTTCGACTGCTGTGTGTCCCGTCTTACCCAGCAGTCTACGAGTACGCGCAGGCGGATACTTTCATGAACGTGTTTTGTTTTACATGCAAACGTCCTTACGAAAACCCCAAAAGCGATAATACGCGTTGTTATCGTTGTAATACTCCCCAGGAGCCATGCGCTATCTGCATGAGCCTTGATCCGCCTCCTGAGTGGGTTGCAGAGCTCTCGAACGCATCCGCACATTCAACTCCAGAGCTAAACTCTGAGGCCGCATCGAACGCACTTTCATCATCACATTCTTCACTGAAAACCGAACCCATCCCGCAGAGTGAATTACAGCGTCTGGATAATTTTCTTTCCGATCCATCGCAGCGCCCTCGACCAAAAGGTTCCACACTCTGGACCTGGTGCCAGGGCTGTGGCCACGGGGGTCACTTGGCTTGCATAAGCACATGGTTAAATGATGTTTCCATCAGTGAAGGTGGCTGCGCTACTCCAGGATGCATGCACGATTGCGGCCCTGGCCCGCGTCGCGAACACAACCGCTCCGTACTGCTAGAGGAATCGAAGAGACGTGACACTGCCGGCCGAAAAGCTGGTGTGGGCTTCATCAAACGAGATACGTGGACCAAAGGCGAGAGCAGGGCCGTTGAGAAAGTTCGTGGCATGCTAGGCGTTGGTGCATCAGCTGGGAGCGCTTCCACAACAGCTACCACTGCCACGAGTGGTGGGCCTAGCGGGGCTTCCACTAGCACAATGTCGCCCAAGAAGGTTCGATTGATAACGCCCAGCGAGCAGGGTCAACCGCGTCGAAGTGGTCCGCGAACAAGTCTTGGAGGCATGGGTGGGCTCAGCGGCTAAGATAAGGGGCACTTTTTGTTTCCTCCCTAGATGTACTGCAAGCGATCCGAACTTTTTTCTTTTTTCATCTCTCTCTCTCTCTCTCTCTCTCTCTCTTTTCTTTTCTTTCATTTTTTTTTTTTTATCCTTTGCTTGAGTTCTGTTTATCCAGCCTGCCATTTTGCGCATTTGCAGATACCCGATCGTTGTCGGTTCTGGCGTCTCGGGGTGAAGTCTAGATTGCGGCGCCTTGGTATGTCTGATAGCGCGTGGTTGATGATCAGGTGGTACTAGTTATGTATGCTACATAGAATTAATGTCACATACCAGTGGATGCTATTTCAATACGCAAAATGAACTAGACTATCCTCCACCCTTTTGGTCCACCTCTTTTTGTTCCATCGTGACTACATAATAAAGCTCAGAAACCTAGGTACAGCGCTTCTCTTGTCCCTCCACAACATATACAGCACTCAGGCAATATGTCCAAAAATCTTCCTTGACCAAACACCATCTTCTCTCCAAGATAGACTTGGTATGTACATTAATTGTCACCTTGAAAGAACCGGGATACTAGTCCAAGCAATTCCCCTGAATGTCTTGTCATGAATAATCTTACCAAACAGACAACCACTAACCTATCCGCTGTCAGGTAGAGAGATGGATAGCTCCAGCATAGAAGAAGTTCTAAAACTTCCGCTTCTTCTTCACAGGCACCTTGCTCTTAGCTTCAAGCTGTCTCTTCAGCTCTTCACGCTTTCTGTCCGCTTTCTCCTCTTCTGTTTCCTCCTTCTCCGGCTCTGCGGGTTGTTCATCAAGAGCCGGTCCAGGAGATGGTGGCGCCGAGGACTGCGTTGCTGTTGCTGCTGGCGACGACGTAGCTTGTTTCTCTCTCTTTCGGCCACCTATCACTCCTAGACCGTGGGGTTTGGCTTGAGGTTTGCTCGATGATTCGGCTTCTGGGGGCGGCGAGGATGGTGGGGACGCTTGCTTTGCTTTGCCCTTGCCGCCTATTACGCCGAGCCCGCGGGGTTTTGTCTGGGGTTTACTGGATGATTCGGGTTTCGGTGATGGTGATGGTGAGGCTTGTTTTGCTTTTTTCTTGCCACCTATCATTCCCAGTCCGCGGGGCTTTGTCTGGCGGTTTGATGGTGGCGGTGATGGTGATGGAGAGGGATGATTGTCCTCGTCGTCTGTCTCGGAGGCTGTTTGATCACTGTCTGCCTGGAGTACGGGGCCCTTGCGAGATGGTATCGCTACGTCGACGTTTGCTGATGCAGGTGATGTCTGAGGCGATTCTGGTTGCGGTGGTTGCTTTCTGTTGCCTCCGATCGCTCCAAGGCCTCTACGCGCCTTTACGGGGGAAGAGCTTCGTGATGCTGGAGACTTCGCTGTGCTTGGTCCCCCATTCCCATCGTCAAGGTCGTCTTCACTTTCTGTTGCTGTTTCTTCGTCTGGCCCCGAAGAGGGCGTTCGGTGAATCGGCTGAGGTCTGAGTCTCGGAGGTGTCTCTTGTCGCTGAATGTGAATTGTGAATATAGGTCGATGCTTTTGATTGTAAAGTTACGTACCTCAAACTCGTCATCATCGTCATCGTCATCATCATCCTCTGTCTCCAAAGCACCGTCCGTAGTGTCCATATTTGTCGAGTCCTCCGGGGTCCTGGCATCTACAGCTTCGGTGTTATTATTAGCTGTGGACATTTTCCTCCACCATCCCTCTGATGGCGCGCTTAGATCTTCCAGGAACAGAAGATTATCGTCAAGGGTGGAATCTTCTGTTTCTTCCAGAATGGTGGATGCAAAACCGGTCTCAGACGTTATCGCGTTGTTCTCATCGAGCCAGGAATCCTCATCAAAAGGCCTCGCTCCACTAATATACTTGGCAGCCTGTGACTGTGTTGAGCCTTTGTGGCTGGCCCTGAGTCCGGGAATACCAGGGAAGATAGTGCTGAGATCAAGCCCGACAGCTTCGAGCTTATCAAATAGCTTTGACAGCAGCCAATCTTTCCTTTTAACGTGTTCAATCAAATCCCGCTGGCGCAACTCCCAACAAGCCTCAGCCTTGATCAGCGGGATAAGCAGTTGAGTAGTCGAGAAGCGCTGTTTCTCTCTAGACAGGTAGAAATTCCACTTCAAAGGCTCGAGTGGGGCCGGCAGGCTTGTGGAAGTGGTCAGGTGTAGAGTATCATTCTCTCGTCCACGCCTTAGCACCGTACTGGTTCCCGGTTCATGGTCTAGGGCCTCCTGTAACTTCTCCAGAAGTATATTGAACTGATCTATGTCTTGGCTGGGGTCAATTGTCGCATCATCTTCAACGGCTCTTCGCAGGATATGCTGGCGGTTAGGACGCTCGGACCAGATATACGTAAGATCGGTTAGGTACAACTCATATCCATCTCTGAAAAGCGTGTATCTATAAAGAAGAAGTGGCGCAGGCGCACTGTTTGATATGTGCAGTTTCTGCCACTTAGACATCTGGCGAGTGTCGCTTGCGGATGTTTTGATGGGTGGTTCCAGAGTAGATAGATGGAAAGGTGTGGGAAGCTCCTCCAGGCTCCCGCGGTGGATCACATGGAGCCGCTCGGGGCACGTGGCTGTTAGGGCAACTTTGCCGGTCGCTATACCTCCCATCCTGGGCGCGCGACCACCCGTTTCTCCAGGAAACTTGGAGAAACTATGTCAGGTCTCACTGTTCTAGGCCTGTTCACATCCATCTTTGCAATAGTTAACAGTCAATCTTTCTTTACTCACCGATACCTCTTATCTCTCGGAAAACACATTGAAAACGCGCCAAAATGTCATTTCGAATGCCCGATCGCACGGGTTCGAAGCGAAGTCGGTCTCGATCGCCCTCCTCGCGCCATCCCCAGAAAGCCCCGCGCAGATATGACGAAACCGATCGGTATCGCGAAAGGAGAGATGGAGATGAGCGGTCGTCACAAAGCCGACCTCGGAATATGAGGGATCAGGTGCGGCTCAATCAGCTTCAGGAAGACGAGCAAGTGCGCGAATGGGTGGCGCAAGAGGACCTTTTCGTTCTTAAGCAGGCGAAAAAGAAGGCAGAGATCAGAGTGAAGGAGGGCCGAGCAAAGCCAATTGATTGGCTCACTGTCACATTGCGGGTGATTGACCCAACAAGAAATCCCCTTGACGACGAGATTGCGGACTCGGAGCTTGATTTAGTAGATCCGGATGGTGTATTTGAGGGACTGTCCCAGGACCAGCTACTCGACTTAGAAAAGGATATCGACACATTCTTGAGTCTTGAGAACAATTCGCAGAACAGGGATTTCTGGAAGGTACGGCTCTTGCACTATAGCATGCTATTCGGGCTAGTCTACTAATTTATTGTCCTTCCTACAGACCATGAAAGTGATTTGTCGAGACCGTCAGAAGACCACCGCCCCCGAAGGACGTGCGCTTAGCTCTGTGGCCGCAGACATAAACAGACTATTGAGTCCTAAGTCCTACGAACAGCTCCAAAGTCTCGAGATACAGGTCAGGAAAAAGCTGGACTCCAACGAACCTATCGATACCGACTACTGGGAGGAGCTTTTGCGCAGCCTTACTGTTTGGAAGGCTCGGGCGAAGGTGAAGAAAGTCTTTCAAGCCGTCATAGACGAGAGAGTTCGTGGGTTGCGCAAACAGCAGTCCGAAGAAGCTGCGTCTGTGCGGGCAAAGCTGGCCCCTCTGGCGCCAGTTATCCAAGCAGCCTCAGATGCGGTTGACAGCGGGGACTACAGTGAACTCGACCCTGACCCGTTGCTTCAAATTCGGCCGGAAGATAAGGTTTTGGAGATAGTAGATGAAACTGCTTTCCTCAACCAAGTGGTAAGATGCACTCACTACCGCACAGTGTTGCAGGTGCTGACGCTTTGTAGGCTCGCGAGCGACAGAAGATTTTGAAGATGGGCTTTGTTCCTCTCCGTCAACGGCAGGCAGAAAAGCCATCGGCACTTCCCGTCAACCAAGCAACGGCCGCTCCAGTTGCCACAGCGTCAACTCGATTCTCGTCGATTCCCAATGAAGACTTTTCGCAGGCAACCAAGGCGCTCTATGAGCGAGAGTTAGCCAAGGGAGTCAGTGAAAATGAGGAGATCTTCACTGGTGAGGAAGCTGTGAGTACAACTTCCCAGCCACAATGGGCGAGCAAGTACCGGCCCCGCAAGCCACGGTACTTTAACCGTGTTCAAATGGGTTATGAGTGGAACAAATACAATCAGACTCATTATGACCATGACAATCCGCCCCCCAAAGTCGTGCAAGGGTACAAGTTCAATATCTTCTACCCTGACCTGATCGACAAGACAAAAGCGCCGACCTACCGCATCGAACGAGAGCATGGACGGAAGCGCGGACAATCCTTTGCAGCGGCCGGAGAGGAGGATACTTGTTTGATTCGTTTCATGGCCGGTCCACCGTACGAGGATATCGCCTTTCGAATCGTCGACAAGGAATGGGACTACAGTGCCAAGAGGGAAAGAGGATTCAAGAGTACATTTGATAAGGTATGTTCAGAGAAAAAGGAGGGAATTTTTTTAGTCGGAAAGAGTCTGACGGAGGGTCTAGGGAATTCTGCAACTACACTTTCAATTCAAACGAGTAAGTGCTTCCTGTCGCTCAGACCATTGCATGTGACATATGCTGATCATATTCCCCTAGATTTACTACCGGAAGTAACGGCTGTCGCTCGAAGGATTCATACTGGACCACTATCATGTACAGAGTGGTTGGGATGGGACTGACGATCTCAAGGTTCCACCGGGCTCGGGGACCGTCGTCCCGTCACCGTTCCCGCCTACCGCAGAGATCAACCTTATTGGGCTGGAAACTTTAACCACCTCCTACGGCATTGGATCCCATCTCGGCCAAGCTAGGATATATCATATTGATACCTATGAAACCACATATTATCGGACGTCGCAGATCAAAGTTTCCCACATGTGCGTAGCGGGCCATGCTTATTTGAACCGCATTCCCTCATCTGTCTCTCATTGTGTCTCTCGATTTCGCCCCTTGGAACCCACCACCTTTTCCCAAGCTTTTTCGATCAGTAGCCTCGACATCTGGGGACTGTCGGCCTGCCGATCGAATGGATTTGAGTGCCATAAATGTCTTACTTTATTCCTAAATAGCCTGGTCTGGCATGATTCGCATTGCCTCCACGGACGAAGAAAAGGCCGCAACCGTGGTGCGGCTTTTCCAAGATGTCAAACCATGACACCCTGCTGCATGTTACTCTCAGGGTTCCGGCTGGTCGGGGAAACGGGAATCGACTGGAATATCTGCATATCATTACTCTTTAGTCTTCTGATTTCCAAGGCGTTGATGGCTCTTGTCAAGAAAGTGGTCCAATGGCAAGTCCTCAGGAGTTCTCCACCCGCCCTTTGTTCAGTCGGTCGTGGGTTAGTGCGATAATCGCAGGATTTCTGCAGGTGGCCGCCATTCAGAAAGCTACCCACTCCAACCCTCGTCGGTCCAGCGTTGTAGCCCACCAAAGTACGGCCATGACAGGCCCCCTGTAAGCACCAGATTCAATCGCTTTCTAGGCCCACTGAGTTCATTGGCTACAGCTGCACTGCTAGACCGCTGTTCCACAACCTGATGGCGATTCCCGGTAGGAACGAAGCTGCTCCGGCCAGAACCTCCCCCAGAGCACATGCTACTAGAGACAGACGGGCTTTTTTTATTTTATTTTATTTTATTTTATTCTCTTTTCCCCTTTCAATTTTGTCTAGTTATTTTCTAATCTTTTGAATTTTTTTTTCTGCCCTTTTGATTCTTGTCCTTTTTGTTTCCAAAGTATTTCCCTTTTCTCCTTCTAATTGTTCAGGTCTTTTTTCTTTCTTCGTTCCCGGGTCATATTTCGCTATTTCCCCCGATTTCCGTTGCTTTTGCTGCTTCTGGGGTTCGTCGGGCAAACCCCCTGCCTCCATAATATACATCGAGCCACGGTTGTTTGTCAGGGAAATGCATCGTGCTGGCTGGCTTCGTGCAGCAAGGAAGAAGGAGGGAGAACCAGAAAAAGAAAAGAAAAGGGAAGAATATCTTATGAGCTGGCATTCCTTTTGCCTCACAGCTTCCCAGTGAACTATAGAGTCTCCTCGTCCTGAGTGGTCACACGTCGTTATTATATTTATTTTCTAGCCAACCCCTCGTGCTTGACCTCCCCTTCTCACAGGGCTTTCTTCACCAACCTGGCACGTTTTGTGTTTCCTCGCTTCCCTTTATTACTCTTATCCTCCTGGTATTAATCTCCAGGCACTACCTTGTTGGGCCAGCGCTTTTGAAACGCATTGTGAGACGTTTGAGTCTTTGTGAGGACGACATGGATCGTTACTACCCCCCTCATGGCTTACCCTCGGATTCACTTCCATTTGGCCGTGGGCTTGGTGATTTCACCAGACAAACAGAGACCCCTCCCGCTTCCGTCTCGGTTGGCGTTCGTTTGGACCCTTCTCACCATCGTGATCCCTGTTCGGTAATCGGGAACTGGACGTGTCCCAGCTCTTCAAGCCCTGGAGAGCCGATGTTACTGTCTCCTCAGCACCAATATCCATGGAAGATGGCGCTGCCCCCGTCACTTCCTGCTCCGACTTCTCTACCGGAACGAGCGCTGCCTCGATTACTTCCATCTCATCGCCTTGAGACAACTGCCAGACCATCCTCGTTGGCGGCAGCTGGGGCCTCCAGGACGAGACCACTTAAGCCCGAACTACGGCGTCGCGATGACAGCAGAGCACCGACAGACAGGTTACGTGAGCCAGGCTCCATCTCATCATGCTCGCATGAAACTACTTCTTCTTCTTCTTCTCGCACGTCGTCGGGGGTGTCACGGTCAGATGCTTGTGAAACGGCTTGTCCTACAGCGAGCTTGCCACCACCGTCACCAGCTGTCTCGGCGCTAGCCCACCCTTCGCTGAAGCTGGAAACGCCGGACTCTCCCGAGAGTATTGATGATAAACCTTACTCTAAACTTATCGAAATGGCCCTCAAGACCAATCCAGAGAAGAAGTTGTCCCTGCAAGGGATTTACAATTGGTTTGAGCAGAACACAGCAAAGGGGAGAGACCTCAGCTCGAAAGGCTGGCAAAACAGTGTACGGCATAACTTGTCCATGAACGCAGTGAGTCCGCCCTGATCTTTCCCCCCTCCTTGTTTACTTTCTCAATTGTTACTGCATGCTGAGACACATCACTACACTATAGGGGTTTGAGGCAGTCCGGGAAGAACCGATACCTGGAAAGAAAGCTGTGAACTACTGGCGCCTAACCAACGAAGCCATCAAAAACGGCGTCCAATCCACCACGCGGTACCGGAAGCAGGCGAGTGACAGAAAGGCTGTGAGCTCGGATCCACCGGCGCCTCAACGCCAGCGATTCGGGGCTAAAGGAGGGAAAGCTACTGAAGTCAAATCAAGGTTTCGTGGGCGGATGGGCGAGGACGAGTTGCCCAAAGGCCGATACCATCCCTGGGTGATATCACGACCGCGACCGACAAAGAATGTGTTCACTCATTACAATACCACAGCAGGAACATTGACGGGGATTACAGTAATGTCACCTTTCCAAGTCGCAGGACTGACCACGTCGGGGACTCGCTTATCCAGCGAGCCATTCGATTTGGGGAGCGTTGTTGGCTGCGCAGATCCCGCTCCATGTCCTCCCCTTTTTTGCGACATGGCGGGACCAGGGCCCGACTGTGTTGCGTTGGACTCTGGCTTTCTCGGCTGGGGAGCAGCCGTCCATTCATTTCCTACTGGTTTACTAGGTGGCCCCGGAATCTCCACGGATCTCCAGATGGGAGTAAAGCATGAGCTCGGTGCAACAACACTAGATCGATAGAAGAGTATGCCTGACTTGCATTTGTGGGTGTATTGTACGTGATTGATTGTCTGGCTTGGGGTTGGGCGATGCATTGTCCCCGTATCAGGATTTCGATTCCTCCTCTCTCTCTTACTCTTAATATTTCCTTTATTATTTCTATTATTATTACCCCCATCTCGATCAGATTTTCTTTTCCTATTTACATGACTTACTATGATCTTAATTTATATGTAAACTCGTCGCTGTTTTCTCATTACCCACCCTGGTCCCAAGTAATAATGTGCCGTCCTTCATTGGTCATGGATACGAATAGTCCACTGTGGGCCTCATATAAAGTATGCGAAATGCGAAGAGATGTGGCGTTTAAAATGTCTCAACCTTTTTCTTTTCTTTTTAAAGTTTCTATTTTGGGTTTCTCATTCTTTTTCTGTTTCCCGCTAAGACAATCCGAGCCTGGTATGGTGGATAGGTAGTAGTGAGATGAACGAGGAATAAGAAAATGGTGACTGGGGGAAGGAAGATAACTAGTATGCACGCCATGATGCTGACACCAACCGTGATAAATCTATGATCGCCTATAAGGCGAATGCACGCATAGCGAGAAGTAGCTGAGGAGTTGAAGACATGAACGACTTGGATCAACCGGACCCCGACACAAATGCCGCTATTTCTGTATGGCTTGTCGACTAGCTGCAGACTGATCTCATGTCAACGTCGAGGCAGCACGAATCACGAGCTGTTTGTTGGGCTTCAGGGCGACTATGGGCATCTCCCCTCCCCTTCAGGCTGCCAGATAGACAGAAAGGAGAAGTCTGGTAGCTCATCTGCATGCCCTGCATGCAGGCAGCATCTCCGGCGTATCTTGGTTCTTCCACCCTTCCGCCTTTCTTTTCGGCACCAGTACTTTTTTCGCCAAATTTTCTTTTCTTTTTCTTATAGTTGATCGCTGATGCTCCCCGTCGCTTTTGCCCGTTTTTCCCTCTTTCCCTCCTCCTCCTCCCTCCCTCTTCCAATTTCGGGATGGGTGCCCAAGGGATCTACTAGTTTCCACGCCAAATCGCTCCTCCAAATCTGCTTATGCCCCTCCTTCCTCTTCCCCTCCCCACGGACTAGACGCGATCTAAGTCTTCCGTCCCTTGTCACTTGCTTAGCGACCGCCACCATCTCCTCCTCATCTCCTCGCTACCAGCGACTCATAAATGTGTACAGGACTATCATCCGAAAGAACATGTCAGCCTTAGACGCTCTTATTCGATGGAAGAACGAGCCGTCATCCTCTGCTTCCACTCAGGAAGCGTGACGCGGCAGGTCTGCAATGGTCTTGTCCTTCAATCTCTCGTGATTGATCTTCATCCTTACCCACGCGCCCACTTTCTGATCTAATTGGACCAGTAGTAGGTTATCATCATCTATTCTTGCCAGTGGCACGATTCTGACCTGATTAGTACCTGACAGGCAGCGCCCTAGCTTCGGTTGCTGCACTTTCTTTTCCCTCTTTCGAATTGCCTCTCCCCCCCCCAGTTGCTTACTGTTCTTAGCAAGGGTAGAAATTACAGAGGTGTCAATTTCAACACCAGCAAAATCTACTCCGTACGCATTGCAAGTATTCTGACAGCATAGCTACTGGCTTAGCTTCATGTCTAGTGCGCGAATTTCTCCCACACCCCGGCCGTCAGTCTCCATATTTCGGAACGGGTAGCCAACGAGCAGAATAGGAATGGGTTAAGAGTTGAAACAATAAGCAAGACTAAGGATCCGAACCACCGAGTGTTCGCTCAATGAGACACGGCCGTCCCCCAAGGAACCCATGTTGCCAAGAATACTGCAGGATGGGAATGACTGGACCTACGAGGTTACGAAGGCACTAAAGTAGCATGCCTGCTTAGCTACAACTAGTCGCTGTATGACAGTCGCAGACGTGTGGAGTCGTTGCGAGGATATCGATTAGGGTGAAATCTCACCCTGCGCCTCAGGGAGAAGGTACCTAGCATGACAACGCCCGCCAGTCATGCAGGCTTAATGTCATGTCCCACTCTAGCAGATGCATGAGGTTTCTTCCTGCAGACGGAGGAAGTCTAGATCTCAGTGGCGGGACTCTTCCGAGGGTCAACCCAGCGCGATTGAAGTGATCCATCGTGACCAAACTATCTGGTCGGTTATCGCTCTAAGTGTGCGGAGCGCACACCTTTCCGCTCAGGAGTCAAAAGCTACCTACCTATCAAATATGAAGACCGACATCGACTGTCTCCTCATCCCGCATACATCCGGCTGCGCTACCTTTTACTCGCTTAGGAGTAGCGCCCTTCTGCGATATCCCCCGAGGAACGCCGGGACTACTCCGTAGATCGCTGTGGTCCTCTGACTTTACAAGGTGTTCCCTGGTTTTGCATTCCCTTTTCGACCCCTCTTGTTTTGGTTTTGCTTTTTCGCTTCTTCTCCGTTGTCTTGGTTTCCCGTCTTCCTTCTCATTTCCGGTGTGGTGCACCTTCCCCTTCAGCCATCTTTCACATCAGTGGGTATCCAAGGCGGCTATTAAACTTTGAACTTGCGCGCCCGACTTTTGTAACTCGATGCAACAGCGCGCAAAAAGTACCTTCTGGCCCCATAGCCCCCTTCAATCTTGGGTTTCCATTTTGCTTTACGTTAATGTAAATTTTGACTTTCGAAAACGGGCCGCGCCGAATGTTTAAGGCTAATCGGCAACAGTTCGGTGCCCACCGCATGGACGGTCGGATGGAATGCATCCGCAAGTGAGCACTATGCTTAAGCACGCTTGGGCCATGTAAGGGAGTATGTCAACTGGCACGTTGGCGAGTAGATTAGCCACGACGCTGGGTTGACGTCTAGAACCGCATCAGACCGGGACGCTCTGACATACTATCACGAATGACTGCCTCTGCATACTGGCTCTCACATGGTCTTCGTATCACCAACATGGCTGCCGAGATGCGAGAAACATATTTACTAAGAGATGACTAGCGAGCCATCGGCCACAGGATCAATGAGATTGTCCCCACTGATGGGAATAGTTAGTGCCAGTTATGTTCTCTAGTAAGAAGGCCACGAATCCCCCCAATCCCTGATAGCATCAGCAAGTTGAATCAGCAGTTGGACGCCACAGAAGAAACCCCCTCTCACAGGCATCCACTCTCCTTTCCGAGTGTTTACGATCCCTTGCCGCTCTCTTCACCAATCGGCCATTTGGCCAATGACAGCAGTTGTGACCATTGAAAGGCCACAATGCGATTCAAATACTTGATAATTGCATACCCATATTACTCGCACTGAATTGGGGATTTGACACAGCGGGATCCAATCATAAGAACCGTTGAAGATATAGGATGACAATAATATCCGATCGAGTCAGATGTAAGTAGTTGCCTTCTCTGCCTTCTCAGTTCTACATCAGACATTGCCAGGATGTATCCTCTATCTTGCATGAAGTGTGGCTCATCCCAAACCCGTGCCTTTCCATCAGCTGGGTCATAACGGTGTGATACCTGCCAATCCCTCCAAATCCGATTAATCTACACCATGCTACTTGATACTTTAGCGTCGTGATAGACAACGATAATATCCCTTCAAATTTTAGGGTTACTTAACCACGAGACGATATCTGATTCAAGACCGTCACAGCAGCGGCTAAGGTTGGTGTCACCCTCAGCACATGCCAGATGAGCCAAGCGACTGAGCCAAAGAAGCTTGCTGAGCGTGTCGCTGTATGTATCTGTCGGGCCAGGCTGGGTTGGGTAGAACTCCAATACACAAATCAATTTGCACTTAGATTAATATTACCATCTCACTATAATGAGAGATGGATTGCAATCCGGACTCCCCACGGATCTGGTTCTCTCACCAATACTTTCTATTCCTTTGTTTGGTCATTTTCCTATCACCCCGATTCAACAAAAGGAAAGCATATCATCATCAACCATACACACGTAAACACGGCACCCAGTGATACGAGGTGACAGGATGCGGAATGGTACATGGGATGGCATGGATGAGCCAGAGAGGATATAAGGCAAGGTGGCAGACGGAGTCATCTCCAGTGTCACATGTGACCTTTTTCCCTCATGATCCCTTCGAATAATTTCGGAACGTCAAAATAGAATGAATGAGCACTAACGCAGGGTGAAGGCAGTCAGTTAAAGTTGGTCTGACAGTTGCGTTGTTGTTGTTGTTGTTGCTGCTGCTGCTAACACTCGATTGGAGCTCAGCAATCCAAGGATTCAGCCCAGATAGCTGGTATATCTTCCAGTCAAACAATAGCAACAGCAACAACAACATAATCATCATCATCATCATCATCATCATCATCAAGCACTCCCTACTAAATATAGTACATGTTAACCTATTTTGCCACGATTCTGGCTCCAGGTTGATGCCCACCTGCTTACCGCATTTCGTTCCACTGACAGATGGGCTCAGGAAACACCACCACAGCAAAATAACACAACGACAGCAGCAGTAGCCGCAGGGTGGATTCCCTTCATGTCGGATGATCAACCGAATCCCGAACGACCGCTGGCTAACGCGCCTGTCCAAACTGTCATTCATGTCAGTCAGCTGCATGCCATCTGCAGGCGAACAGGGGTCCAGGATTATTTCAATAGTGGCCAGACTAAATGTGCGAATCTGTCATCATGATGTATGATGCATGAATTTATTCTTTTTGCCGCCAGAATTTCTTATGGGGGGAGGATATAATGAAACAACAATCCATTATTCGATTTTGTTGACTGCTAATTAAGTGCTTACGGGGTCACCCATCACCTTTTCGCACACATCGGAAACAAAGACAATCCGAGTATTGCGAAAGATAAGAGACTATGAGTAGGGATTTAAAGATGGACTGGAGGGGGGGGGGGGCGCATTACTAAGTTACGGTCTAGGATACTGGTAAAATACTACCATATGATAATCACTCATTGTATATATATTTCCCCTTTCTCCGATGGGACTTTACCTCCTCCCCACGGTTCGAATTACTCACCTCATCTTAGACATGTACTTACTACCCACGGGCCTACTGACTTCCTAGTGTATGTATTATGTAGTGCTACGCTTGCGCTGGATTGTGCCCAGACAGCCCAGACAGCACAAGACAAGACAAACCACAGCCTATGAAACTAAGTACCACCTGCACCACCACCATTATGTTTGCTTGTCTGCCTGTGCCAATCTGCCAGCTACCTACTTTAGTAACCAACTGAACCTGCAGTGCCAATTCCAAGGCACTCAACTCTCGGGTTTCACAACACAACCAAGGCATCTGGTCCTTCTAACCATTTTTCCTTTACCCCCCTCCTGAACCAGGTGCCCGGAGTCATAACATCCTCGGGGGCGGTGTTGGTGTTGAGGTTCAATTATTTGCTTCTTTATTCATTGTCCATTGGCCAATTTCCCAATCATTGTTTGTGTTTGCCTTCAGCCTCCCCTCCTTTCTTCCCTTTACTATACCTTATGAGTCTGGGAGATGTCCGAAGTCGGCCGATATGTGTAAGCCAAGGTAGATAGGTAGGTAGGTAGGTAGGTACTTATGTCTCACATATAAGTATAATAACAATATTAACATGATTTTTAGTAAGAAAGACGCAACCTCCATGAAAATTACTAGATCCCTTATCCTGGTTGACTGAGGTACTTTGGACACACGTCCGGAGTGGTTTCACACACTCCGAGGGGTTTAACGTTCGTTATGCCATCGGTTCCGCTTTCGGTTGGTTGTGCAGAGAACAATTGATTGACTTACTATTGATGTATCAAGCTATGGACTTTAGTAGGTAGTCTCCTGGGACAGGTCTATCTATCTACCATGTTCTTGGAGAACAAGTTCTTTTTCTACTTGATTGATAGATATTGCGGAAGCTGTATGCTGTCTGCTTGAGTTGGAAGGCTGGATTTAATCAACGTACTCGGTGGTAGAAGTTGCTCTGTCACTACTATCACGACTTGTTTCAGATCGCTGCAGATAGTAGTGGTTTATTAGTGGTTTATCAAGGTGTCTGGGGAAGGATTCTGTTTGGGTATAATTGGTTTGTAGTCTATAGTTCATGCCCGGTGCCTTTTTCTTGTACGGAGGTGTGGTCAATTTCTGGAACTGGGGTCAACTCCTTCGGTGTATGCACCAAACCAGATCGGACTCAGCCAAATGGCTAGTAAATGAACAGATGTACGGGGGTTGAGATAATTGGGACGAATCTACAGTGCGATGCGACTGACACGATCCACATCGGAATTCTGGGATAGAGAACCGGCAAACGGGAGAAAGGCGAGGAGTGAAAAAAATGGAAATTCATTTCATGAATAGAAAATTCATTCATTGGGATCACGACCCGTACATATTACCCCGTCGTGTCTTTTTTTAGCCGCCGTTCTTGTTCATTGAGGAAGAACCATAAACCGAGCCAAATTTTTAAAAATTTTCCATATTCGCTCCTCTAATCACAAAAAACACCATTTATTGATATGATGATGCATTTAGCGCTTGCCGGCAGCCTTCTCCTGAGACTCCTTGAGGACCTTCTTGACGATCTTCTGCTCCTCAATCAGGAAAGCACGGACAATGCGGTCCTTGACGCAACCAGCGCAGCGGGAACCACCGTAGGCGCGGCTGACGTTCTTCTTGGGGCGAGAGATCTGAGCGTACTCGCGGGGGCGGAGGGCGGGGACCTATATCGGTGAAACGATGACTATCAGCCTTTTTTTGTTCTCTTCATGCCTCCTTTTTATTGTCTCGCGAGTGGTGGTGGCGCTGAATGTTGCCGTTTCATTGTGCGTTGGTCAAAGCGATCGTCCACGCACACACATCCCCTATCCATCATCCACCTTGCAGCCCGTTCACACACCACCACCACCACCACCACCACCACCACTATCATTTAACATGAATAACTCGGGAGCACTCACACCAGGGAGCTTGATGCCACAGTCACCGCACTTGGGAGCAGTGCCCTTCTTCTTGATGTGAAGGTAACGGAGCTCACCGCCGGGGGTCTTGATGATGCGGACCTGGTTGGACCGCGTGTTGTACCTGAAGAACAAAATCCATCAATACCCTATTCACGAATATCTCGGCGTGTATATAAAATTCAAGAGCAAAGCAGTTCGTTCATCGCATCGAAATCGGACAAATCGTAATTGCACCGTAGCGACCGACAGAAAAAAATTTTGGTGAAAGTATCCAAGGCACGAGGGGAAGAAACACAGGGAAAATTCAAACGTACGGGTTCCGGCGGCGCTGCAGAGAAAAAGAACAATATATCAGTATTCCATTTCATATAATATCCAGAGATTCAAATATACTCACGTATTGGAGTCTGTTGTTCGCCATTTTGTCTGTCCTTGAACCTCTAGGTCGGTGGTCTCAAGAGATTGGCGGCGGCGTCGTCGGTTGTCGTCGTTGACCTCGTAGAATTCTCGCGGTAATCTGGATTTGTGTGGGTTTCGCTCGGAGCCCTGGGCGGCCGCGCTAGCGCTAATTTGGCGAGAACGCGCTAGCCCCAATCCGGACTAGTACCGGCCCGAGCAGAGCCGCCACCTCTTTTCAGACTTGCTTCATCAAACAGGGAAGGAGAAGCAAGAAGAGACTGGAGCAAGCTGTCTTATCAACCTCCCGTCGTGAGAAGGGGATCGTCCAGGAGTGGTTCATCTTCTTCGGGGCAAAGCTTCAATTCTCCGACGCGATTTCTTTTTATCAACGTGTTTTAATTCCCCCCCACCCTCCATTCCATCTTTTCGCGTCGCTGAGCTGCAGTCGATGAGCTCGCGATAAGTCACGACCCGTGCATCTTTTGACGCGACTTATTCACGAAACTTTCAGCCCGTCCATCAGAGCTGGGAGAGTCCTTCATATATACAACCCATTACCATGGCATCATTGCCTCCCCCTCCGCCTCCGGGCTGGGGTGCGTCGGCGCCGCCTTCGATGCCGTTGGCTCCTCCGCCACCTGGATATCAACCGCCTGCGGACCCGACTGTCGCGAAGTTCGCCCAGAAGAAGAATGAATGGCTGCGGACGCAACGGAACCGGTTCGGCGAGAAGAGAAAGGGTGGATTTGTCGAAACACAAAAGGCCGATATGCCCCCGGAGCATCTGCGCAAGATTGTCCGGGACATTGGCGATGTGTCGCAAAAGAAGTTCAGCAACGAGAAGCGTAGCTATCTCGGCGCGCTGAAGTTCATGCCCCATGCTGTGTTGAAGTTGCTGGAGAACATGCCCATGCCTTGGGAATCGGCTAGGGAAGTTAAGGTATTGTATCATGTTAATGGTTGCCTTACCTTGGTCAATGAGACTCCCCGTGTCATTGAGCCCGTGTTTCACGCCCAGTGGGCCACCATGTGGGTGTGCATGCGGCGAGAGAAGAGTGATCGCAGACACTTCAAGAGAATGCGCTTCCCTCCTTTCGACGACGAAGAACCTCCGCTATCGTGGTCGGAAAACATTGAAGATGTGGAGCCGTTGGAACCTATTCAGATGGAGCTTGACGAGTCGGAGGATGCTCCTGTTTATGAGTGGTTCTATGATCACCGGCCTCTGTTGGATACTCCCCATGTCAATGGGCCGAGTTACAAGAGCTGGAACTTGACACTTCCGCAGATGGCTACCCTTTATCGACTAAGTCATCAGCTCTTGAGTGACGTCGTCGATCAGAACTACTTCCATATGTTTGACTTGAACAGTTTCTTCACCGCCAAGGCACTGAATGTCGCAATCCCCGGTGGTCCTCGCTTTGAGCCTCTGTACAAGGATATCGACCCCAATGACGAGGACTTCAGCGAATTCAACGCCATCGACCGTATCATTTTCCGCGCCCCTATCCGTACGGAATACCGCGTTGCATACCCCTTCCTGTACAATACCCTCCCGAGAAGCGTAAAGGTTTCTTGGTACTCTCACCCCCAAGTTGTATATGTCCGCACCGACGACCCTAATCTTCCCGCCTTCTACTTCGACCCCGTCATCAACCCTATCTCCTCCCGGTCCGTCGCGCCGAAGAATATCACTGTCAGCCATGAAGATGAGATCTTTGGTGAAGGAAACAACGAGGACGACTTCGAGCTCCCCGGCGACTTCGAGCCGTTCTTCGCCGAAGAGGAATTGTATACACCCGATACCGCGTCCGCCATTGCCCTCTGGTGGGCTCCTCATCCCTTCAACAAGCGCTCCGGCAAGATGGTGCGCGCGCAGGATGTGCCCCTCGTGAAGCAGTGGTATCTGGAGCACTGCCCACAGGGTCAGCCTGTCAAGGTCCGCGTCTCATACCAGAAGCTACTCAAGACGTTCGTCCTCAATGAGCTGCACAAGAAGAAGCCGAAGGCCCAGAGTAAGCAGAATCTGTTGAAGACCTTGAAGTCGACCAAGTTCTTCCAGCAGACGACGATCGATTGGGTTGAAGCTGGTCTGCAAGTTTGTCGCCAGGGTTTCAACATGCTCAACTTGTTGATCCACCGCAAGAACTTGACCTACCTCCATCTTGATTACAACTTCAACTTGAAGCCCGTCAAGACTCTGACCACCAAGGAGCGAAAGAAGTCTCGTTTCGGAAATGCTTTCCACTTGATGAGAGAAATCCTTCGCCTTACCAAGCTGATTGTCGACGCCCAGGTGCAATATCGGTTGGGTAACATTGATGCCTTCCAGCTGGCTGACGGCATCCTGTATGCTTTCAACCACGTCGGACAGCTTACTGGTATGTACCGTTACAAGTACAAGTTGATGCACCAGATCCGTTCTTGCAAGGATCTTAAGCATTTGATCTACTACCGCTTCAACTCGGGACCTGTGGGTAAGGGTCCTGGATGCGGTTTCTGGGCCCCGGCCTGGCGTGTTTGGCTCTTCTTCATGCGTGGTATCATTCCCCTGCTCGAGAGATGGCTCGGGAACCTGCTGTCTCGTCAGTTCGAGGGTCGCCACAGCAAGGGTGTTGCCAAGACCGTCACCAAGCAGCGTGTGGAGTCTCACTTTGATCTTGAACTCCGTGCATCGGTCATGGCGGATCTCATGGACATGATGCCCGAGGGCATCAAGCAGAATAAGGTCAACACTGTCCTCCAACATCTGTCGGAGGCATGGAGATGCTGGAAGAGTAATATTCCCTGGAAGGTTCCTGGCCTTCCAGCGCCCATTGAGAACATCATTCTCCGTTACGTCAAGAGCAAGGCTGACTGGTGGATTTCCGTCGCTCACTATAACCGTGAACGTATCCGTCGTGGTGCCACTGTTGATAAGACAGTTGCGAAGAAGAACCTCGGTCGACTGACTCGGTTGTGGCTCAAGGCTGAGCAAGAGCGCCAGCACAACTACCTTAAGGATGGTCCCTACGTGTCGTCCGAGGAAGCCGTGGCTATCTACACCACCATGGTTCACTGGCTTGAGTCTCGCAAGTTCTCTCCGATCCCCTTCCCTAGTGTTTCTTACAAGCACGACACCAAGATCCTGATCCTTGCTCTGGAGCGTCTGCGTGAATCCTACTCCGTCAAGGGCAGACTCAACCAGAGCCAGCGTGAGGAGCTCGCTCTCATCGAACAGGCGTACGATTCTCCTGGAACGACCCTAGCCAGAATCAAGCGTTTCCTCTTGACTCAGCGTGCCTTCAAGGAGGTGGGTATCGATATGAACGACAATTACAGCCACATCAACCCCGTATACGATGTGGAGCCTATCGAAAAGATCACCGACGCCTACCTCGACCAATACCTGTGGTACCAGGCAGAGCAGCGCCACTTGTTCCCCGCTTGGATCAAGCCGTCGGATTCCGAGGTGCCTCCCTTGTTGACTTACAAGTGGGCTCAGGGTATCAACAACTTGTCCAATGTGTGGGAGACTGCCGATGGCGAGACGAACGTTATGATCGAGACCGAGCTGTCCAAGGTCTATGAGAAGATGGATCTTACCCTGTTGAACCGCATGCTTCGCCTTATTATGGACCACAACTTGGCTGACTACATCACTTCGAAGAACAACGTGCAGCTCAGCTACAAGGACATGAACCATACCAACAGCTACGGTTTGATTCGCGGTCTGCAATTCTCCGGCTTCGTCTTCCAATACTATGGCCTGATGATCGACTTGCTGCTCCTCGGCCTGCAGAGAGCTAGTGAAATGGCCGGACCTCCCGCAAGCCCTAACGACTTCCTGCAGTTCAGAGACCGTGCTACCGAAACGAAGCATCCAATTCGCCTGTACACGCGTTATGTTGACAAGATTTGGGTCTTCCTTCGATTCTCTGCCGATGAGTCTCGAGACTTAATTCAGCGTTTCTTGACTGAGAACCCCGATCCCAACTTCGAAAACGTTATCGGATACAAGAACAAGAAGTGCTGGCCTCGTGACTGTCGCATGCGTTTGATGCGTCATGATGTTAACCTGGGTCGTGCTGTATTCTGGGATCTGAAGAACCGCCTGCCCAGGTCGATTACTACTATCGAATGGGATGACACCTTCGCCAGCGTCTACAGCAAGGATAACCCGAACCTTCTGTTCTCTATGTCCGGATTTGAAGTCCGCATTCTTCCCAAGTGCCGCAACCAAAATGAAGAGTTCTCGGTCAAGGACAGCGTTTGGTCTCTGGTCGACAACTCGACCAAGGAGCGCACGGCTCATGCTTTCCTTCAGGTCACAGAGGAGGATATCCAGAAGTTCAACAACCGGATTCGTCAGATTCTCATGTCGTCCGGTTCGACGACTTTCACTAAGATCGCAAACAAGTGGAACACGGCATTGATTGCGCTCTTCACCTACTACCGTGAAGCTGCTGTGTCCACTGTCAATCTCCTGGACACTATCGTGAAGTGCGAAACCAAGATTCAGACCCGTGTCAAGATTGGTCTGAACTCCAAGATGCCTTCGCGTTTCCCTCCCGCCGTTTTCTACACCCCCAAGGAACTGGGAGGTCTGGGTATGATTTCTGGATCCCACATCCTCATTCCGGCCAGCGACAAGCGGTGGTCCAAGCAAACGGATACCGGTATCACCCACTTCCGTGCGGGTATGTCACATGACGAAGAAACACTGATCCCGAACATCTTCCGTTACATCATCCCCTGGGAAGCCGAATTCATTGATTCTCAGAGAGTGTGGATGGAATATTCGCAGAAGCGGCAGGAGGCTCAGCAGCAGAATCGCCGTTTGACGTTGGAGGACTTGGAGGACAGCTGGGACCGTGGTCTTCCGCGTATCAACACCCTGTTCCAGAAGGATCGCAGTACGCTCAGCTTCGACAAGGGTTTCCGTCTTCGGGCTGAATTCAAGCAATACCAGCTGATGAAGAGCAACCCGTTCTGGTGGACCAGTCAGAGACATGACGGAAAGCTGTGGAACTTGAACGCTTACCGTACCGACGTCATCCAGGCCCTTGGTGGTGTCGAAACCATTCTTGAGCACACCCTGTTCAAGGCGACTGCATTCCCATCATGGGAAGGTCTCTTCTGGGAGCGCGCGAGCGGTTTCGAAGAATCGATGAAGTTTAAGAAGCTTACGAACGCCCAGAGATCCGGTTTGAACCAGATCCCCAACCGTCGGTTCACGCTGTGGTGGTCTCCCACCATTAACCGTGCCAACGTCTATGTTGGTTTCCAGGTCCAGCTGGATCTTACGGGTATCTTCTTGCACGGTAAAATCCCGACCCTAAAGATCTCGTTGATTCAGATCTTCCGTGCCCACTTGTGGCAGAAGATTCACGAGTCCGTCGTGATGGATCTGTGCCAGGTCTTCGACCAGGAACTTCAGCAGCTGGGTATCGAGACCGTCCAGAAGGAGACTATCCACCCTCGTAAGTCTTACAAGATGAACAGCTCTTGCGCCGATATTTTGCTTTTCGCAACGAACAAGTGGAATGTCACGCGTCCTTCCTTGCTGTTCGATACCAAGGACGTTTACGAGCCAACCACGACAAACAAGTTCTGGCTTGACGTGCAGTTGAGATATGGTGACTACGACTCCCACGACATTGAGAGATATGTTCGTGCCAAGTATCTCGACTACACCACCGACAGCATGAGTATCTATCCTTCTGCTACCGGTTTGATGATCGGCATTGATCTCGCGTACAACCTGTACTCGGCCTATGGACAGTACTTCCCCGGTCTGAAGACCCTGATCCAGCAGGCTATGGCCAAGATCATGAAGGCGAACCCTGCCTTGTATGTCCTGAGAGAACGTATCAGGAAGGGTCTGCAGCTCTATGCCTCGGAAAGCAACCAGGAGTTCTTGAACTCCCAGAACTACTCGGAGCTGTTCAGTCCTCAGATCCAGTTGTTCATTGACGATACCAATGTCTACCGTGTCACCATCCACAAGACCTTCGAAGGTAACCTTACGACCAAACCCATAAACGGCGCTATCTTCATTTTCAACCCCAGAACCGGACAACTGTTCTTGAAGATCATTCACACCAGTGTCTGGGCTGGACAGAAGCGTTTGGGTCAGTTGGCCAAGTGGAAGACAGCAGAAGAAGTGGCGGCCCTCATCCGATCCCTGCCTGTTGAAGAGCAGCCGAAGCAGCTGATCGTTACTCGTAAGGGTCTGTTGGATCCCTTGGAAGTCCACCTGCTGGACTTCCCCAACATTTCCATCCGAGCTTCCGAGCTTCAGCTTCCTTTCCAGGCCGCGATGAAGGTTGAGAAGCTTGCGGATATGATTCTTCGGGCAACGGAGCCTCAAATGGTCCTGTTCAACCTTTACGATGAGTGGCTGAAGTCCATCTCTCCGTACATTGCCTTCTCTCGTTTGATCCTTATCCTGAGAGCCCTCCACGTCAACATCGATAAGGCGAAGATTATCCTCCGACCCGACAAGAGTGTCATCACCCAGGAGCATCATATCTGGCCTTCGCTGTCGGACGAGGATTGGATGAAGGTTGAAGTGCAATTGCGTGATCTGATTCTCAACGACTACGGCAAGAAGAACAATGTCAATGTCCAGAGTCTGACGAGTAGTGAAGTTCGGGATATCATCCTTGGTATGGAGATCAGTGCTCCTTCCCTGCAACGACAGCAGGCTGCGGAGATCGAAAAGCAGCAGGAAGAGCAGAAGCAACTCACGGCTGTTACGACGAAGACACAGAACGTCCGTGGTGAGGATATCATCGTCACCACCACGTCTCAGTACGAGCAGCAATCGTTTGCGTCGAAGACTGAGTGGCGTACAAGGGCAATTGCGACGTCCAACCTTCGCACGAGGTCGAACAACATCTACATCTCGTCGGATGACATCCGGGACGAGGGATACACCTACATCATGCCGAAGAACGTCCTCAAGCGATTCATCACGATTGCGGATCTGCGTGTGCAAGTTGCTGGATACCTGTACGGTACCTCCCCTCCTGATAACGACCAGGTGAAGGAAATCCGCACCATTGTCATGATCCCTCAGGTGGGCAACACGCGTGAGGTGCAGTTGCCGCAGCAGCTGCCCCAGCACGATTATCTCAACAACCTCGAACCTCTGGGTGTTATCCACACCATCTCTGGAAATGAGCCCCCTTACATGACGGCCATGGATGTTACACAGCATGCTCGTTTGATGAACGCCCACTCCTCCTGGGACAAGAAGACCGTTACCATGACAGTGTCTTTCACCCCTGGATCTGTGTCACTTGCGGCCTGGGGCCTCACGCCCCAGGGCTACAAGTGGGGAGCAGAGAACCGTGATACCACGTCTGATCAACCGCAAGGATTCTCGACCAGCATGGGAGAGAAGTGCCAGCTGTTGCTCAGTGACAAGATCCGCGGGTACTTCCTGGTGCCGGAAGACAACGTCTGGAACTACAGCTTCATGGGCAGCTCTTTCGGCGGAGTGGAGAAACGGCCGGTGTACGTGAAGATCGACACCCCCTTGAGATTCTACGATGATCAACATCGTCCATTGCACTTCCAGAACTTTGCGGAACTGGAAGATATTTGGGTTGACCGTTCTGATAACTTTGCGTGAGCGATGTGTGGATGGCGTTGGCATGATGATTCTTTTTTCTTTTCTTTTTTTCCCTCTTCATACGGATGATTACGTTGTTTTGAAATTCTTTCCCCTATATCTTCAGGCCTTTTTTCTCTTTTCTTTTAATGTTCGCAGTATACAAAATCCTCTCATGTGTCTTACTATGGTTACATTTTTTTTTGATATTGATGCTTGGCAGCAAGTGAGGGATGAGAAACCCAAGCGGAAGTGGAGATCCGGTGGCGGGAACGGGGCAAAAATGGCTGCGCTATGTACAGTAGACATGTAGGTAGCGATGTATGTTTAAGAAGTTAATTACCAGAACTGATCATTGGTCGGTAGATATTGTTGTGGTATATTGTAGATAGAGTAGACGAAACGATATGG
The DNA here is from genome assembly GCF_001889945.1 of Aspergillus brasiliensis CBS 101740. Taxonomy (NCBI): domain Eukaryota; kingdom Fungi; phylum Ascomycota; class Eurotiomycetes; order Eurotiales; family Aspergillaceae; genus Aspergillus; species Aspergillus brasiliensis. The sequence goes on along the minus strand of NW_027137446.1, from coordinate 1,403,237 downwards.
AGACCCAACAGGCAGCTAAAATCCCATTCCGGGCTTAGGAATTTAGGGGATCGACCATGTGGGTGGGAAGGCAGAGCTAAGAGGGCCGGAGGAGACTGTCAATCAATATGGACCATGTGTGAGTCCACTTTGGGCCGGTAGGTTAATCGTTTAAACTGTCTATCAAGTACGGAGTAGAAATCGTAATATAATTTAACTAACAAACTAACTAACTAAACCAGAACATGCTTATTAACGGTAGACTAGTTTGGGGAGGGGGACGGTTGACGTGTGTGTTTTTCTTTTTTTGAAGCCGGGGTGGGAAGATCAGTGTTTGTCAGTGATGGAACTTGACCGAGAGAGAAGACGGAGACGAAGGAGGGGGATCTCTCTCACTCTCACTCACTTGCTACTCTCTCTCCCTCCCTCTCCCTCTCCCTCTACCTCTCTCTCTCCTGTTCGCCCGTCTCAACCCACCCACACCGAATCAACACTTTCCCTCTCACGTTCTGTTTTTACCCTTTTGCGTGCCGTGCACGGCTGCTACTAAAAACGCCTCTCGCTTTCTTACCCCCCCCTGGCTTCACTTTTCCTCCTCCACACCATCCCTTCCGGCTGGATCCGATGTACATTTCCAACGTTCTGGCCCAAGCACTCGTTCAGCTAGCTGATCGGGGCGTCTAAGACATTTCTCGTCGGGCTCATTTCTTTCCTGCGGTTTGATGCAATGTGATCAATTCAACTGTTTCACCAGTGCCTCATGGCCTCAAATCTCGGGACGAAAGTCAAATTGCAAAGAGGACCCATCGGAAGAACTCGCCCTGCAACTGCAAGATACGATGAGTGGGCTTACGGGGGATCCACCTCGACGCCCATCCTGTCCGGAGTACGGAGTACACGCCTACTTGAGACTACTACCCCTACAGGTTAAGGCTACAATCAGTCTGAGAGGGGTCTTACGTGTTGTGTACAAAGTATAAGCTCCCCAGCCCCGTTCTCTCTTGATTTGTTTGGTTTTTGTTGTTTTTTTTTTTTTTTCCCTTCTGGTCTTCCTGCGTTTGTCCATGATCTATGATCCGTGATGCTCATTGATCGAGCAGGACAATATACAGGTATCAGCGGATGCTTAAATCGTAACTCACTATGGAGTATCTAGCCTTTTCTCCAACTCAACCGCCATGGCTCGGTGGTGGTTTCTAGGGGCCTCACACACACACACACACTTTAACAACAAACAGCTCGAGCTGCTGGTCCTACTCTCACCCGCTCACGGACTTTCTCATATAAGAAAACAAGAAAATAAGGAAAATAAAAATGAACTAAAACATTAGACACATATATCACAACCCACCTCTCACATATTTTACCCACGCGCTAAGCTCCCGGCCTCCGACCGTTCTCGGGGGCTTGTGTCCACGAGGGTGACCTAGAAATCGAGAGCAAATAAGGTTGACAGGACGGCTCTTGCTCTCATAAGAAGGGTCAAACTTGCTCCCCTTTGACAAGGGACGTGACTTCCCTGTCTAGCTTCGTCTGGCCTCACAACCCAAGGGGGCCGGAGACCCAAAAAGAACAAAAAAGAAAATAAAATAAAATTAAGCACCCAAAAAAAAGTGAGGCCAGGCGAAAAAGGGGAACCTAGACGTGGGTACGGTTTAGGCTCGAGCCTGACCCGCGATCGTTTTTTTTTTCACTCTCCTGCACGATAGAGTCGTATTCTTAGTCGATGGGAACTACCGCGCATCGTTCACGCGTGATGAGGAGAGTTGTGATGTGCGCGCTTCCTCTCTCTCTCTCTCTCTCTCTTTTTGACTCTCTCACTGGTGTTGTGTTGGTTTGACTTCCCGCGCCCGTTCCAGGCTACGGGATTTTTATATACACTATCCAGACCAGGGTCGTTGCTCCATTTCCCCCCTCGAGCAACAAAGGCTCGGCCGGAACTCCCTGCTTAGCATGATGGCCCACCTCCGAGCAAGCTAGCACCCTCCCGCTAGTCATTCCAATCACCTTTTTCAGGTGGATGTCTCGCCGACGACCGTTCTCTACCCGCCATTGGCGTATTCACTGAGTGGAGTTGCTGCGTCGACGTACGACGGTCCTTGTTCTGACAGGGGGCGAATTCCTGAGCGAGTTAGGAGCAGACCAGCACAACAGGTTTGACTCCCTTGACCCGAGTCCACCGACTCGCCCATCTCATTCACGTTCGTATCCAATAAGTTAACTTCAGATTATGTCTGGCCTACGTATGGGTTTGGGCTTGGATCTCTCTTGGATCTCTCCCACCCCCCCGCTTCTGCGTTTGGCTCGGGGCTGGAGACGGTAGAGGCCCGAGGGAAGGGAGGGTGAGTAAGAGAGGAGAAAGTGATGGATGGGTTGATTGATTGATTGATGGAGGGAGGGGGGATCTCTTTGTCTACCTGAGCTTTGGCTGGTTCGCCGTGTTTCAAACTTGTACACAGTATCTCCCGAATACTGCCCTAATTTCCTCCTCCACGGCAGTCATTGCCATGCCTTGGCAATCACCAGACGGGCCGGCGGAAGGCAAATGGTAGCCTCATCCTTCGTCCTGCTGGCATCCATGACCGTTGTCCCCTCTGGGTCCCTCTGCAAGCTAAGCTTGACTGGAACGCAGATCCGTCAAATGGGCGATTTCTTCTGCCAGCCCACCTGCACCTTTCTGATTTGGGTTATATGGAGTGTCTCCGTGTCTCGTCAATTTTACCCCATGGATTTCTGACAGCTTATTTATTATGATTTGCCCATTTCCGGAGCCTTTCCTCGGCCGCCTACGCTGCCGTATATATCCTCTAACACTTACCCTATCACTGCTCTGCACGGGACTTTTACATGCAGCTGGAAGCAGCATCCCGGCATCAACCTCCACTTGTTCTTCCCCGTTAGATCCTGCATCTCAAACGACGGAGGAATACCACGGGCTGCAAGCCTATCTGCGGAGTCTCTGGCATGAGAATCAGACCTCCGACCTCTTTCAGTAGATTTGGTTGGGCCGGGCCTCTTGTCGGTGCGTCTGGACTCTGGTGAAGATTACCGGTCTTTTTCGGGACTTCCCAGCTGGCGCGCTCATCACTGACCCGGTGAGTAGTACTAGTAACCCATCTATCCATCCCTTTCGCCCAGTGACCTTTTTCCCTTTCTTATGGTGGCCCAGACCCTGTGTCGCGCCTAGCTTCCTCTCTCGCTCTCCCTCTCTCGCTTCTGTTTCTTCTCCCCGTCTCTCTGCCGTTTTCCTTTCAGATGAGTTCGATGTCCTTCGACCTGACCTCGCTACTCTCTTCCTTCCTGCTCCTTGGGATGAGCGATCGCCGTGTCTTGACATTCATGACCTATAGTTCTGACGACCAGATAGTATCGCGCCTTACACTCTGAAGTCGGTTAACCGTCTATATCAACTTTCATTTTCCCAGCCTTCAGAATTTTGGTCTGTACATGGCCAAACATTTCACCCTTGCTTCAACTTAAAGAAATACACGATCTGTCACCCTTTGCTTCATCGGACGAAATCCGACAGTCAGTCAGCCTATCTCTTGACGGCCTTTTCCGTCGAGATAGCAACTTCGACCTCCTTCCTTTCTCTTCCCTTTTCTTTCTAGAGCCAGTCAGTAGCCTGCCAGGGCTGTTAGGCTCTAGCGGCGCAGATGTATGTCCGCGACGCTGGCGGATCCGTATCGAGAGTATGCTATTGATTATTCTCAACATGCTACCTGCAAACCTGAAGAACACGCAGGCACGCTTGTTTACCATGCACAGCAGCCGCATCTCCAGCACCACAAGCAGCCCGAGCCTCCATTCTCTCAGGGGGCCTCTCATAGCACGACGGCATTTGAGCAACATCATGCGAACGCGACCGTGTTGTCAACCGCCACTCAGCAACCGACAGTCCATGATATGTCGCATAGCGTTGTCCTCGGCCCACCCCAGATGCTCCCACGACACCTTCCAGTGCAGTATCCACCTGCCAGCTTTGAAATCCCGCCTCTCCAGCGCGAGAAGAAACGCCCCCACTCGGAAACCGAAGAGGATGGGAACCCCGACCATGGCCTGCGGCCACAGCTATCAGTCCTCTCAGCCGACGCTCCCCACGAACCCTCTCATTCTCCCGAGATGCTCTTCGGTGTCCATGGCGCATCGTCTCAGCAGCATCCCATGTCAAACCATGGCTTTGGGCCCACAGACTCTGTGGCCCTGCCACAGCACCACCATCACCATCGGCTCCCGCCCCATGCAGCGCTGCGCGCCCCGGGGCGTCATGGAGTGAATGTGGAATCGCCTCCTTTGCCCTCGGGACCGCCAAGTGTAGTGGGCCAGCCTGGAATGCCTGATCCAGCACCCAGGCCTCGAGGGCCAAAGCTGAAGTTTACTCCCGAAGAGGACGCTCTACTGGTGGAGCTGAAGGAGAACAAGAACTTGACATGGAAGCAAATTGCAGACTTCTTCCCGGGCCGAACGAGCGGCACCTTGCAAGTCCGATACTGCACCAAGCTGAAGGCCAAGGATGTGGCTTGGAGTGACGAAATGGTTCGAACTTTCCCTTCGTAATTTCTACGGTGGTTTGATATGCTAATGAAGGCAACAGGTCCAAAGGCTGCAACGGGCAATGCAGGAGTACGAGAACGATCGGTGGCGTATCATTGCAGGGAAGGTTGGAAATGGCTTCACCCCAGCTGCCTGTCGCGAAAAGGCCATGGAACTCCAGTAACGGCATTGGGGAATTTTCTCTTATTTATATCTACTGTTGCCAGATTCTGCCCTGCTTGGACCCTTCCTGATCTCCTTACTACTCTCCTCGGTTTACCGATAGGGCTGGTGGTGCGGGCTTGTTGTAGACACGGGAGGATGATCAGCATAACTCTGAGATACTATAGGGACGGGTTGATGTAAGGTATTTAGTGATGTATGATAATTCATTTTAGCCCGGGGTACATATGGCGCGGCATTTGTTCGTTCGCAATGAACCGACACTAGCGGCCGCTCTCGCAGTTTAGTACCGGCTGATCCCGGGCTGAACGCGGCCATTGCTCGGCCGGGGGATGTTCCTTATCTACGGCGGACTGCAGAAGCCCACTTGCGCAGACTGTAGACCCTAAGCCCTAAGCCAGATGCCCGATCGAGCAGGTCTGCGCACCTGGTCACTGCGCGCAGCCGGAGAAGCTCCGCAACCAATCAATCCCCGGCGCTGACTAAGGGCAGGCGACCACGGGCCGAAGCGGCTTCAAACTCACCTCAACCTCCAAACTCCCTCATCTCCAAACGTCCTTGCCTTGTCTGCCGTCATTGCACCCACCCACCAGGACAATGTTCCTCCAACGCACAGCCTTCGCCCTCGCCAGGCGCACCCCTACCCGGGCTCTCGCTGCCCGCCCCTTTTCTTCCTCCGTCACCCGCTGTACGTGACCCTCATCGTCAGATCAAAAGACCGCCTCTTCTGCACCTCAGCAGTGGCAGCCGTCCCTTTTCCACCGCGCTCCTATGGCCTCTATATGGGTCAATTGCACGGGAATGTGGACGTCGGTTTTGGATATACAAGCTAACGTGCCATTGCTGCTCTTATAGTCAACAGCAAGAAGTATGAGGTGAAGCAGGAGGGCAAGATCCTTCCCTTCGAGGGTGAGTGACCTCACACCCACTCCTACACGAATCGTCAATTGTCCCTACGGATACACTTGCAGGATACCCATTGCGATCCGTACTGCGAGGGATGGCTGCAATTGGGCATCTTATGCGGGGGTTCGGGCGCTGGGGACATTTGATATCGGACTACTTGCATCTTGTCGATGCCTTGACACATGGTTGACATCATACTGATTGTGCGCTTTTTTCCTGAACAGAGATCAAGACCGAGGACGACCTCATCCCCCCGGGTGCTAAGTCTGGTACCGTCCCCGTCGATATCGAGCACGCCACTGGTCTCGAGCGTCTCGAACTCGTCGGAAAGATGCAGGGCATTGACATCTTCGACATGAGGCCCCTGGATGCCTCCCGCAAGGGTATGTCATATGCTATTCCGCTGCGTGCGGTGGCTTTTAGAGCCTTAGACGGTTGATTCGCGAGGGTGGGCGCTGATATCATGCACTATAGGAACCCTCGAGGACCCCATCATCGTCAACGGTGCTGGTGACGAGCAGTACGCTGGTTGCACCGGTTTCCCCGCCGACTCTCACCAGGTCAACTGGCTGACTGTAAGCCGATTTCTTCCGTGGTATTCCTTACTTGTGATAGCATGATCCCTAACCAAGCCACAATACAGGTCTCCCGTGACCGCCCCATCGAGCGTTGCGGCGAGTGCGGTAACGTTGTCAAGCTCAACTACGTCGGCCCCTTGGAGGACCCCCACGCTCGTAAGTATCTTGTTTCTATCAATCCGAGTGCAGTGCGCTAATTGCTCCATGTCCAGACGACCACGGTCACGGCCACGGCCACCCCGCCCACGAGGAGCCCAAGACCTTCGCCGACTTCGTCAAGCCTGAGTACTGGTACCGGTAAATACAATGTACTACTACAATGAATGGAGCGATTGTCCTTTTTCTTTCTTTTCCCCCCTTCCCTACTTAGGTGCTACTTCTTCGATTCGGAGCAAAGAGAAACAATGGAGTGAAGCGAGATATTAAAAAGAAGAGACAATCCGACATATAAACTGTATGTGTACATGCGCGAAGCAGGGTGTGTTCTGGCAAGGCAGGTGTGTGTGACTGAAAAGAGAGAGATGGGGGCCGGGTTCTGTACAAGATTTCATCGGGATAAACTATTAGTTGTGTGTGTGTATCGTTTGAAACCAATACTGTTGTATACTTTCGCCCATTCCTGTTTCTTTCAGTAGATACTGTTCTCTGGTTTTCTGTAGATCTACCAACGACTTTCTTATTTCACCTCGACCCCGAATGATATAACAGTTGAAGGTATATAAAACTATAATCCTATAAACTTAGCACTACTTAATTCCACCCACCATAACACTACTACTATTATTCACAATGGTAAGTAGTAACTGAAGTAGTCTCATGAAACCCAACCAATATAGTACCCACTCAGGTACATACTAGTAATAGTGGCTTTGAAAAAGAAAAAAACCCAACTACCACTCACTACTTAGTTCATTATCACATGATGCGAGCAGTTACGGTGAAGTGAGCTGATCAAGCGATTAGTAGTAGTAACTAAGTATCTAGTACGTGGGTGTGGCATGATGTCCGGAAGAGCGGAACCTAACGGAAAGAAGGAAGGAAGAAGGAAATATTAGCCGTATCACGTGGTGCTATGTAGGAAGCTAGCTATCTACTAGCCCTGCTAGGAATCTTGTCACTTGCCTAAATAGGTAGGAATACTAGGTAACACTAGTGCTAAGTAGTAAGTAGGCGGTGTTGGTAAGTAGTAGTATGATGGATCTTATAGGGATATACTTGCTATTGCTATTGTATTGTATTGGTTTTGGAGGGATTCAGTTTGGTTGGCTGGCTACTTACTACTACTAGATACTAGGAGTAGTGCGGTAGTACCTGGACTGAGGGAGGGGTGTGTGTGTGTGTATAGTCAGGTAGTAGTATCGGTGACGTGCTGAATTCATACTAATTATCATGTTACTACTAGTAGGAAGCACGAGAGTACTATATATGTTTCACTTCGCAATCTTGTGTCATTATTTTCTTCAACGACAAACATGAAAGTCTGCTAATCAGCATAAAAGTACTATAGAGTACATGATCAGTCTGAATAAATTCTACAAAGCCAACGACCCATATGAAGAGCATTTTGCAATGTTGAATTGAATAGTTGCGCTCTTTCCAGCCCAATGGCATTTGGCCTTACCCTCACCTTACCGTCCGAAGTAACGAAGTTCGACATATCGGAGGGGCGGATAGACCACACAGGTCCATGAAAAAGCAACGTAAGTTCCCATCTGAATTGATAGTAAGTTAGTGTGCGAAGCAATCAAATATTTGTTTGGGGTATCGGGTCTGCTTACATCGGCACCATATTCACCCACCAATCGTGCCAAAGGCCCGATATACCACACCTGTGCCATGCATAGGATTGCACCTGCCCAACCGATCAAAAAGGCAATGAAAGCGGAAATGCCCAATGGCAGCTTGGAAGGGTCGTTCCATGCATGCCAGTTGTATCCGCTGCGGGCGCGGAAGATAAATCGGTCTTCGAGGATAATGGCTATCCAGATGGCGACCCAGTAGCCCATGAGTGCGAGGAAGTTGGTGAAGATATCAGACAGGTTGCTTCGACCAGCCAGGGCGCACACGGTGTAGATGATAACTCCGATGGCGTTCCAGATGGCTCTGGGCACCTTTTCGGCGTATCGCCCGAGGATCTGGAAATCTACACCAGCCGAGTATGTGGGTGGGATGGTGTTGGCGATGAGACCGAGTGCAACGACTACGGCGCAAAACTTGCCGAATCCGTTCAGTGGGCTGAACCCTTCGACGATAAGTGCTCCAGCACCGTCAGTGTATGCTCTGCTGTAGGCTGGGTCGGAGGTGATGCCCGATGCGAGACCGATGCCGCAGAGGAATGCCATGGTGAAAGAGATCATCAGGCCGCCCAAGGATAGGAAAAAGAGAGATCTCTTCGAGGTATTCTGCGGGTAATAGACAAAGAAGTCTGCTGCAAGCGGTGCATATGTGATTGCGGCACTGAGACACAGCGAAAAGAAGGATAGACTGCGAGTATGGCATGTAAGCACGAGGTTATCCAATAGCTTGAAGTGACCTTACCGGTTTCCGGCTACTGTGCGAGCGTCGCCAGTTGATGGTGTGGACAAGTCATATTTGGTCCCCGACATACCGAACAGTATACAAATAACGATAAGCTGGGGGAGAAAGGCGAATCTGGTCTCGTCAGTAGGAGAATATACAACCCTAGTCAGTCACGCATACCGCTCGTAGTAATGGAAAATCTGAATGCCGAAAGTGGCTATGACCCAACTAATGATGGCGATGATCACGATGCCTTCTACTCGTCAATAGACATACAATAGCAGCTCCAAGGACTGCCAACTTACCCACAGCAACCGTCATGTGTCCATGCGGTGAAACGGCAGACAAGATCTGTCCGCCAACCACGCAGTCGATCAAGCCATATCCCAGCATCTGAATCAAGTTCAAGATGACGATGAGTTTGCTCGGCCACCAACCCATTGAATACCGTCCAAATGCCTAAGAATATCAGCATCTAGCCAACTTCCTCTTAAAAGACAGTGTGATAGCATACCATGGTCCGAATACCTGATAGAGGGCCCCATGTGGCCATCCACGAGGAAGCTATGGCACCAACCAAAGCACCGAATACTCCACAGAGAGCCGAGTCAAGGAAACTCAATCCATAAGTAGCAGGTCCCAGCATACCCAGTGTGATGTTGTTGGCCGCCAGATTGATCGACACCCAAAGCAAGAAGGCCTGCAGGTAAGAAACCCAAGTCAACTTGGACATCCGTTCATGCTCCTGCACCCGTTCAATACCACGAGCCTCCAGATTGTATTCGACGAGCTGCTGTTCGAATCGTCGAAGATATGTAGCCATCCTCGAAGAGGCGAACGGCCCACCCGGCTGCCTCTGAGGTCTTTTCTCGGCATTTTCGGTAGGAGGAGAAGTATCTTCTGTCGAACGGATTCTGGAAATTTCCTTCTCATAGGGAGACCCTATGGTGGGCACGGTTTGCGGCGAAGACATCCTGGCGCACAAATGTCAGTTGTATATCCAGGGAAGAGGTGGGGTACGAAGGAAAAGAAAAGCGCGCATGAATCCTTTCGCTGGAATTATCCAGATCAAGTTCAACCGTATAATCTCAGAACAACAAACAGGAGCAATCACAGTATCCGGTGAGTTAAGTAGCACCCCACATGATGAATGAGGGTGTTATTAGCCCGGAAAGTGTGTGTGACATCCGATTGTTGAACACCGGTCTTCATGCAGGCACGCTACCTAGATACCTTGATCGACAGACAAAACCACGCTACTCGTCTTCATGATAGCCGTCCCTTGCATAAGGTTTCTGTAGGAAGGCGGGAGGGCTGTACTTGTTGCGATTGCACTGGATTCGTCGTGGCGATACACCTGGTGGAACACATACGCCAATTGCACGTCAGTCAAAATTTTTGACAATTGTGAGAGATCGTAATGAGTCTCGTTTAGTTTCTTTTCTTGAAAGGAATTACCAGATTTGATGGATGCTATGCAAATAACCAACACCAATTGCAGCCGTGCAGAATGCTAGTCAGTGATCTGACAGGGAGATGGAACGATTGCACCGGCGAGTGAAAAGTGGAGCGGGTAGAAGATTCCACTTTCTGAGGCGATAAATTGTAATCCGCCGCGGGGAGATTCGGTTTCCAGGCGGGCGGATCTCCTCCGCTTTTCAACTCCCCTCCCCGACTTCGGATAGTAGCAGCTAGCATATAATGCTAACTACGACGTCTACCTTCGAAACACAGTCCGTCATCAGCAACGGCTCATCACATTGATGACCACTCAATGCTGAGACACCGCGAGGAAGCTTTCTACTAAATCCCTTCTAGAGAGAAACTGAAAACCTCACAGCAAGCCTCAACGCCTTGTTGGATGCGCGACGGGATTCATTCCCCAGGGTGCGCTGCCACCGCGGCACGAAACTGCTGCAAAGACCCGTCAGGGATTTACGCGAGAACAAAAGTGGTATTCACCCAGGATATAGGGGGACGAGGAACAAGATGAAATGACCAAAAAAGACGCTTATAAAAGAAGAGATGGGAAATAATAAACCAAACGGGACCAGCAGAAAATAGATATGAAAGACGCAAGCCAACTCCGATAACCCTTCGCCCGACACTTTGCAAATTGTGGCTAACATCGAACATTGCCCTGAAATCTTAAATTCAAAACTCATGCCCATCATCGATTCGTGAATGTGCGGAAGACGATGCATTGGTCATCACGTCGTCAATAGTTCGTAGGAAATCTAAAGGTCCTTGAAATGTTCTTTCGCATACTGTTCGCACGCCTGAATCATCCATGTCAACAATTCAGCAAGACATCTACAAGGCTCGGGGCCGTTACCTTGGCTGGCTTTCCAACTTTCAGTCCAATCGCCTTCCACTTATTTGCATCATACTCCCTAATAGCTTCTCGAAGCGCTACGGACTGTTCTTGGCTTAGCATTACTCGACAAGCAAAGCCGGATGCCAAGGGTCGTTACCTCATCTTCAGCAAATTCGGCATAGTGCATGTCCTATCGTAGCATAAGTATATACTCCCGGTCTTCGGCAAAGAGCGACCAGGATCTGCTTACCTTATACCAATGCTTCTTGACGCTGCCTTCAGTCCGGGTAGGAAATGTCTGTAGCATCCAGGATACCTAGGGTCAGCATGGGTGACGTAGTGGGGGGTCTTAAATCAAGGGCGCTTCATGCACCTTGGCAATCTCGCTCCACGTGCGACCCGCATCGCGCATGGTCTTCAGCCTCTGCTCTTCCTCAGCAGTCCAGGGAGTGTTGGTCCTCCCCTTCTTCTTGGGGGCGGGCTCTGATCCTGCAGGTCCTTGCTCGTGCGCGGTTTCTCCAGTCGCAGGAGCCGCGCCTGGCGCCGCCATGGTAGCCGTATGGCCTGACTGGGGAGAAGCACGGCGTTTGCGCGGATTTTGGGGAGGGATCTGAGTTTGGGGCATAGGAATGCCCTCGAAGGAAGGCACTCTTGAGAAAGGATTGACTTGCTGTTGAGCTATCAGGTGTGATGGTGCGTTGGCAGAGATGGAAGTCTTGATTCGTTTAGATGTTGGAGGGGACCTGTTGTAGGGGACAGGCGAAAGACGCCAGTGTCAGAGATGAGCCCACGACACGACAAGAATAATGAAAAAGGAAGGGGGAGCTAAAGTAAAAGTGAACGCAAGGCCGAAAACGATAATCGCAATAATAATAGAACGAGCCAGTCACTTTGCCAATCGCAAGTCGAGGGAACGGACAGGGCACTGAAATCGCCGAAAGAGGGAACAGATACAAATGACTGGCAGGTAAATTACAAGAGATAGACCAAGTCAAGCACATGACCCGAAGGGGGGGTGGAGGGCGCGAGGTATCTCAAAATCAAGTATATATGGAGGGACAACTGCCGCTGGCACTGCGCAGCCCTAGAGGCCGGCTTCCTTCAAGACTGGGGAGGACGAGGAGGGACTTACGACATGGCTGATGATACGCAGTTATCCCAATCACGTTCCGTCGATTCATCTGTAGATACACATGCTTATGAGATTAGCAAATCTGCTACTCAAGGAACGCTCCGTGGAGATTGGCCGGTCAGGTTCAGGGAAGCGAGCGCTTGGTTACACCAAAGTGACGATGACACCGGCGCATCATACGGCGTGGCAGTAGCGCCGCAGGGAATGAGGTAGATGACGGGAAAAGAAGGAAAGAGTCGGAAGTGTTGTTACATGCATATATGAAGTCGGAAGGGTAGCGAGGAAGTCAAGGGACAAAGAGAGACGTAGAGGGGAGGAGACAAGTCAGATGAAGAGGCGATGAGGAGGCAGTGAAAGGTGAGGGGAGGGGAAGAGGGAGGGGAAGGAGAAGAGAGGGGAAAGATAGTAAGTATAAACAGGTTTAGGCACAATCACAGGAAGACCTTTCTAGCATCTTAGGATACAGAGGCTGGACATAGTACGGAGTACTGGAGATGCGATGATAAGACGTTCTGGTCAGGACAAGTGGAGATGGAGACCGACTGAGAGTGTAAAGAGAGGCTTACTGGTCAAAGTTCATGGTTCGAAAGAAGAGTCTCGGGTTTTTTTCTGATAGGCAGGATGATCTGGTAGTGGCGGTGGTAGTAGTAGCAATAGTAGTAGCGAAGTAGTGGTGGTCGTAGTAGGAGGAGAAGGAGGAGGAGGGAGTAGATCAGGATCGAATTGGCAGGTCAAAGTCAGTAAGGGTCAGTTCAGAGGGTCAGTTTGTCCGTCGGTCAGGTAATAATAGTAACAGTAGCCGTAGTAGTCAAGTAATAAGGAAGTAGACTGGATTGAACTGTCCGATAAAAGTAGTCAGTCGGAGCAGTGGTCGTAGTAAAGAGCAACAACTCGGTCAGTCAGTCAGTAGGTAAAGTAAGGCCCTCGGTAGGGCAGGAAATCAACCGTAGGTAATACTTCGGGTTCTGCTTTACAATTTACCAGTTCCAGTAAATAAAAACAAATGGAACTGGATGATGATAGTACAAGACTAAGGGAACCTCCGGAGTGGCAAGAAGGAAAGGATCCGGGAAAGAGGAACAAGAGGGAAAGGAAGAGAGAGAAGCGGATGGGAAAACCGGCACACTTCGCAAAGCCTCTTCCTCTTTCCTTCTGACTAGTACTGCGGAGGGGAGGGGAAACAGACAGACAATTCGATTCGAATCCACTCCAAGGCTAAACGGAGTGCAGCGTTTCGCCAATCCCGCGTCCTCCGAGGCCTGCTTGCTTTTTCCTCTCCAGCAGCGATGAGGCATCAGATTCATTCCTGCCACCTTCGGCTTCCTACTCGTCCTGCCCACCGGAACTACTGGAGACGGTCGACTCTCGTACATGGGCCATTTCTGCACACCATCCACGATAGCCCCGTCCTTTTCCTAAACCAGACACCTGCCTGTATGGAAGGATGACTCGGTGGTTTCGCTTCTTCTACTTCTTCGCCTTTTGTGTAGGCGGAGGACACCCGCCGATTATCTAGATTATCTTCCCCTCATCCTTTCCTGGGTCAATGCGATACATACACTCGAGACTTTGGATCAATCAACATCACCGCCACCATTGCACCCATGCTCTGACGAGGCCAGCCAGATGGGCGCATTCCCCAGCGTCCTGCTCCCGCTACCCTATCCTTGTACTCACACCCTCCTTCCCCCCCATATGAGCTTTCCTGTCTTCCCATTTTCTCCCGACTGGTGACTCAAAGGTGATTCTTCATAGTCATTAGGCTTCCATCTCAGAAGCCAGCTCCAGCCAGCACTTGGTCAGCCACTGATCCAGGCAAGAATGCCCGTTCCGCGAACAAAACGAACAGCGATGATGGTGGTGGCGGCAATCTGACCATAGAATCCGCCGTATTTGGACAGCTTGACCAGGCCAACCTGGTGATGCTGCAGTGTTTAGTAGAGCCAAGCAGGGTTGGCGAGGCCAATGAGGGGGTCCAGACATCCCGATGACCGCGAGGCAGCTTACAACATGAAACGGACGTCGCCAGCTGCAATCTCGGGCCTTGGCAGTCCAGAGATGAAGTAAAAAGCAAACCTCGAGGGGACCATGGATCCAGATCTCTGCTGTTTACGTGGGTGCCAGGTTCTCTTTTCCCCCCAATAAAATGGCATGATGGCAGACAGTGAGAGCGGGGTAAAGGGCCGCTACCTCCTCCTTTTCGCATCGACCGTTGCTTTTAGTCTAGTCCACTCTTCCCGCTTCATATGACGGGTGCAGGGCTTTGCGCGGGACCCATGATGCAAGATCGGCTCCTCTTTAAATTCAAATCGTTCCAGGTAACTATCAGGTAGGGTGCTTGCTCCCTAAAAACAGCCTCTCTCGTTCATTCTCTACGCACTCTCAAGCACCTTATCTGTATCCTCCCAGGCTAGTTTGAAAGGTTCTAGATAGGCCTGTGAACCGTTTTATGGAACCCTGTGAGTCCGTTGCGAGCACGGTCCCCTCGGCGCGCCTATCGTTCCGATGACAGGGCTTACTGTCCTGTCCGCTATTCTCCCGATTCTTTACCTTGCAGGCCGAATTTCGATGGTTTTCCTCTTCAGGCCATTACTGTTTCCAGTGACTGTGCTAGTACCAGGTGAAGATCAGTGCACAGCAGACTGCTAAAGAGTGGCGTATGCAACAGAACATAGAAAGGACCGACTCTCGTTCCGCAGTCGAAATAATAACTACGCAAGCTGGAATAGCTTGTCTTAGTGGCTCTAGAATATAGTCCACGAGGATTAGGCTGCGAGACTGAAGTGGTTACTGGTGATGGCGTACACGTGGTGGGTCACAGCATGATCAGAGTATGTCATTGTGTAAGCGTGTACAAAGTCGCCAATATTCGAGTGCGAACAGTTCTTGTAGAATAAACCTCGCCTCATTTCCTCGAGCTACTTACATGGAACGAACGCTGTAGCGAGGTGTCAAAATTTAAGCACTAAGCTGAGATCTCGAGACGGAGATAGCTATTCGAAGACTTATGTAGGTCTGCCAAAGAGTCTATTTCGAGGTTACTAGTAGCCTTAAGTGATTTAGCGCTCGCAAGAAGACTTTTCTAGAAGAGTGTTAACCCATTGACTAAGTAAGCCAGAAAATAAGTGGGTCACGATTTAAGACAATGTGGCGCATGTTCAACTTTATAATCTTTGGTTTCGGTTACCTCCATCTGGAGAAAGGAGCTTTATCTGAACTCAGGAGATCTATTGGCCGTAGAATGCGTATCATAGAGTCCATACACTAGAGATATGCTACAAAGATTTATATATCACTACGCCGGGATTAGACCATGTTGCGTACCCTCTATTGCAAGGAAGTCGGTACCAGTTCTGCTTCGAAGTCCACTCGGGAGAGGCATTTGTTCAACGACAGAATATATGACCCGCCCACATTACAGTAAATTTAGCTGCTTCAGGACCGGTTGCTTTAGCTAAAGAATGATTCTTTTCGTTTCATTGTAAAATACGCAGTTTTCAAACCTTTCTGATCTCTGAAGTGAGAATGCCTATTTCAGATACGATATTATCACCTCGAAGTAACACTGACTGAGATAATTTACTAAACAGTGAACCTAGTGCTTTCAAACATTGCGAAGAAAGGCAAGGTTAGCCTGATATGTCAGTTGGTCATCTGCTATAGATGTGAACTAGACCTCTGGCCTTATCGTCTTATATTCCACCATAGACCTCAAGCCAATCAAGCAGCCAACTAACAATCTTGTATCTCTTTCGCCCCTCAAATAGATGACTATGCATCAGACTTTATTGGAAGCATCTCCATATCCCTATTGGGAACAACGGCAGAAGTTTGGGATTCGCACTTCTTTCCTTTCAGGAGATATATTCACAGTGAGTCAGGGGAATGGAGTCTTAGTTTTTGCTAAGGAGATCAGACAAGCCAGCGAACCCATACAGGAATTCAGGCCGGACTTTGGCAGCAGACTCTACATCTAGCCCATAACTAACCTCAGCCAAAACGATAAGCAGTCGATCAGCATTCTTCTTAGGTTTGTTTTGACTCCCGCCAGTGTCTTCACATCAGAGCTAGCATTATCAAATGCTCTACACGCGGCATGGATGATATCCACTCCGAAGCTGATGAGCAAATCGGTGCGTGAACATCTATGCTCGTCACTATATTTGCGTTTTCCTGGACCAGAGAGCTTTATGTTGGCAGATGTTGAGATGTCCTGGTGAATTAGCCCCCCGTTTCTTAATTGCATGTGGGCTGAACAGCGAAGCTGGGCGACAAAGTGAAGGAGCAATAAGACTCAACATTAAATACATTCTCCGTGTCTTACTAGTTGTTTTACACGACCTAAGGATGTACTTAGTACATCTGATATTCGCTCAAGAGAGACATTCGACAGGTTATCTATAACGCCATCCACATGTTCTTCCATTGCTTGCGCCAGCTCTGACATTCTCCACACGCTTGGTGTTCTATTTTGCCAGTGCAACGCCGTCAAACTGTATAATGAGCACCAGCCCCTACAATCAATGATTCTATAAGCTCAACAATTTCGCAATGACAGTTGTGGCGTCCTACTTCACACGCGGTGGCACCTTTACCCCGCTCTTGTTTCCCATGCTCGACATAAGCAGCGCGCGAACAGAGTTGCCTCGAGCTACTACTGCCGCGTTAGAGACGGCGTTACAAGTCTTGGTAAATCCGCTACTTGTGATGAGAAGACAACCGAATCTACAAGAGTGCAACAAGATCTACTCATCGGTATCGCCTTGAGTGCGATCAGACTGGTGCAGCAATCTGCTCGAGACCAGTCACCACGGAGCTAGTACTATGCGTCTAACCTTCCTTTATCTTTGATGACACAAGCAATCGACAGCTATGGGCCGGCGGAGAGCATCGGCGAAGAGATCATAGACGTTCTTTTACCCCTCAACTCCCAGCATCCATGGCAAGCATTCGAGGTGGAACTGCACAGTCGATGGCAAATCCAACGTCACGGAGGGGGCCTGTAGTAGCCTGAAGTCTTTGAGGAGGATCTAGTTCGTATCCCCTAGTCTATGCTTTGCCAATGACTGTTTACAGGAAACTTTGTGGTAGAAGTGGGGTCATTACTTGACGGTTGATAAGCGCTGCCATAAAGAGAGACGGCTATGAGCCTATCCCGGCGCTGTTCGAAACGACGTTGCTCGGTGCATCTCTAATTATTTTGAAAGTTTGACAAAAGCTCACTGGAAGTATCTAGCAGGGATGCTTCACCCACATTAGTAACTTCTTCTAGCCTGTCTCTTCTGAAGTTCTGATAGAAGAGCGGGTAGAGAAGATGGACAGGGCGTCCTGACGTCACCGTCACACAAGTGTCCAGTGTACATACTGCGGTCACGTGAGGGACACGCGGCACGGGGCCCCCAGGTGCAGGTGGATCCCGTCGGTGACGGTGAGCTCTCCCTTGGTTGAGACCAGATAAGGCGGAAGCTCAGAGGTCGACGCGGCCGGTGCAGGTCCATGACAATTAGACCGCTCATCACTGCTACATCAGCTCTTGTCGTGGCATCTTCAGCCTCTCTAAGACCAGTGTGCTTGGTCTTCCAATCTCACAACCTCTCGCATTGACCACACTGTCATACAGTGGCCGATAACCTACGTTACCCGACCGGGTCTCTGGGTTGATTAACGGAGCACGGTCCACACGAGACCATCTCTCGCGGACTTGCTGGACTATCTTGATGATACCCTGAAAAGTGGGTTGCAGGGCGATTCCACTGCGAAAGCTGCGTGACAAGCTTTCTCTATATATACACACTCTTCATTAACCATGTTGAACCTCAATATCTTCCGGCTACTGGCCGATCTCTCCCATATCTCTTCCAAATGCGTCTTGATATGGGCTATCCATCGAAATAAGAGCGCAGAAGGTCCGTATACCAAACTTGCATCTTTTGCAGTGTGCTTGCGAGCTAAGCATTGTTTCACATAACAGGAGTCTCCCTCCTCACGCAGATGCTGTATGCCTTGGTGTTTGTGACTCGTTATCTCGACCTTTTCTCGAAGGCGGGATGGAGGCACTTCTACCTCGTATTCTTCAAGCTATTTTATATCATTTCCTCATTCTACGTTATATACCTGATGATGAGAGTATTTCCTCGGACACGGGAAAGGGAACGAGCTTGGAAGATGGCTATAATATCGGTCGCTCTATCTTTGGTTCTGGCACCCATATCCATCGTCATCTTTTATCGTGGCTATCCCGATAGATGGTTCACGGAGGTAAGTTGAATGGTTCGCATCGGGCCTGTTGGATTCGCTAACCAAACCGCGATGATATGCAGACTTGCTGGACTTTCTCGATTATATTAGAGTCCGTTTGTGTCCTCCCTCAATTGTTGCTCCTGCGTCAGACCACTGTTCCGACAGTCATCGATTCATACTACCTGCTTATGCTGGGATCGTATCGCGCCTTCTATATACTCAATTGGCTTGTGCGGGGACTGGGCTCTGAGGGTCATTGGGACGTGATTGCAGACCTCTACGGTGTCATCCAGACGGCTTTCTACATTGATTTCGCCTGGGTTTACTACTCCCGCCAACGGGTTAAGCTCCGAAATGGCGGGGTCGTCGACTCGGAAGATTTCCGTCACAGCTGGCTAGTGAACAAGATACTGAATTTCCGGGGGCGAAGGAGTGCAGATGAGGAGCAGAATCTGAATGAGGAGGACGTGGAGGACGAGGAGGTCGCAGGTGGTGGTAGACCAAGGAACAACCGCTGGGGAGCAAGAGGGATCTCCGTCTCGGCCGACGATACGCTAGGAAATCATCGTGGGACAAGCCAAGACGAGGGCCTAGAAGGGTTCTTAGAAGATGAAGACGACGACGATGACAATAACGGGTACCCTGTGAACGGGGGCGTTCGTCCGAAGCAGTCGGCTGGGGTAACGGGCAGTCACGAATGAATCGTCTGCCCTTAATCCCCATATATAGAAACCCTGCTGCAGATCAGCCGGTTTTGGTTACACGATTCATTGTCCTCGGGGCATTATATACTTCCCTAGGGCTCGTTCTCCCCCTTTCGCTCCGTTCATGGTCTCTTTTCTTTGTTGCTCGGATTTTTGTTCGCATGGAATTTCTCTCACGTCATTAAGTTTTTTCACAATTTCAAACTATTACTGTTTTCTTGGAAATGTAGTAATGCAGAATGGGTCCAAATTGAATTAGGACACGGACACGGGCATTTTGACTGCCAACTCGACCATTGCTGACAGTTAGATCATCCATGATTCAGTGGCAGGGTTGATAGTTAACTAGATTGAGATGAGATCATCCCCCAGCATCCGAGGGGCTATAGGTGAAACACAGGTGAAAACGACCCCATTGTTTCAAGACTGCAACCAGCCATCGCTGCGCCTGCCCATAGCCACAGCTCCTCGTGTGGGCATTGGACCATAGAAGGGGAACCCAGGTAAAGGGGGAAAGATGAGAGGGGAGAACGAAGGGGCCAATTTGAGGGCAAAAAACGCCTAGGCGACAACCTTGCCCTCATTCGGCAAATCCGGCATTGACCGACATCCTCCTGCTCTTGAGCAGATCCGCGCCCGGTCCAAAATAGATCATTACTGGTGTTAGCGCGTGAGCCTGAGGACGGGCCTTTTCATTCCCTTCCTCTTCGATCATGAAGGGGAATTACTAGCATCAATGACAAGGTGGCATCCACTAACCCTGAGGGGAAACCGAGAGACCCCAGTGACATCACGTGGATGCGCCCCGGGGGCCCCGATCGTTCGACTCGCTGAAAGAATGAAGATCATCCACATGGCGGTGATGTGCGCAAACCCGACAGGATGAGGGGCCCTCGATGACACGCCGGTCAGAAGGCCGTTCCATAGGGCCAAATCCCTCGCGAACGCCGAAAGGGAATCCAGTACGCAAATCTTGCGTGAAGTGCACTAACCGAAATTCCAGAACATGACGGCCTCCCCGAGAAAACCGGCGATTCCTTAGGCGCCATTGCCATGGCGGGAATCTCCGGTCTGGAAGAATGGTTGGAGATGAGCGTTCTGTGAAGCAACTTGCACATCTTGGACAGAACCACCCGCCTCCATCCTCATCTTGTCTGGCGCGTAACTCACCATTCCCTTCGGGGACACGTGGCTTTGGTTGAACGCAGGTAGCCGGCAGGATGAGCACTGGACCGGTCATATCTTAACCTGCTGGGCCCAGGGGACAGCTTTCCCGGCTCCCGCGCATGAGTGGACTGTATGGGAGAGAGACCATACATTATGGCGGATGGATTTGGTGGTCAGACACCTCGACTCCGTAGGGCGATTACACTAGTCCGATCGCAAAACCACAACAAGCATGTCTCCCCATGTCTGTCAGACAAGCCCGCCAGCCTAGCCTAGTCCAGTCTGTTCTGATCCACCGGGATTTGCAGCCGCAGCGACGGAGAAGCGCTTAATGGCCTATCTTTCCGTGCTACCCCTGCTCATGGAGCTTCCTTGATGCTCTCCTCCGGTTTTGCTGGTGACCGTGTATCCTCCACAGCTTTCCGAACAGGATTTAGTTGCGTCCGGCTAACAAAGCACCAGAATCCTGGCTGATGACCTACCGTTGTTGGGGCTGCGTCTAGTAGCTTGTCAATTCGTCTTCACTTGGCCGCTCTCACCCTCCATCTCCACCTCCCGTAGCGGCTAGGAAACTGGCGATGCGTTCATCTGCCGTTCGGAGACTTTGCTTGTGTATTTTTTCTACGGTTTTTGACGGATTTGTAGTCATTTCAATTATTTGTTATTATACTTTTGTCACTTTTCATTTAATTTCTTTACCCGGAACTTCCTTATCCGCTAGGCTTTCTCCGGTGAATTCGACCATTAGCACAACTGTCAGCGCAGGCGCTAACCACTGCTTGCGATTTGATATGGACTTTGGGCGGTTCGCTAAAGTATCGGTTTTTATCACTCTTGCCATGGCATTACCCATTCGACAGTGCCCACTTTAGGGATCCAGTACATCGGAACTAAGATCGCAGCAGGTACTGCCTTGCTCTTGAGTAACGTGGGTGGGCCTGGGAATGCAAAGTCTGAGCCCCGGGGGGTGTTTGGGGGCTGGATTGTCTCCCTTCTCATGTCATGTCAAAAGATGAGAAATTATTTCTCTCTCCTTCCCTGCCCCTCTAGAAAATGGAGCCCTTCGCCTGGAATCAGCGGGCGCTTAAATGCAGGCGCATGGTCATACCTACACCTCTGATTGCGATTCAATTTTTGCGGCACAGTGAAGTGGGCGGTACCTACCATGTTCACTAAAGTTCTCTAAGCCCGATCACCAAAAGGCTTCACACTCTGTCCTGCCTTGCGAGGCATCTCGTCTTTCGTTGATATCTCTTCCTCGAGTATATGAACCCACACGCACGTCCATCAAACTTCTTCTCTGTCTTTTTGCATTTCACTCCAAAAGCAATCTTTGCCTTCCACCTGACGATTACGACATTGTGAAGAACTATTATTCCTTTTCTACCTGACTCATTCTGAAAGAAGACTTCTTAATCACTCTGCTCGTTCATTCGCTCAGCTTAATCATCTTATTATCTTAGTTTCTTTGCCACTGCTGGCGGTCTGCCCTCTTGCGTGTTTCATCCACGTTACATTCATTTCACAATAACAGCCCCTGCAACACTCGCAATTAAGAAAACGCACACTGGGCTTCCCAATGTATCCTCAAACACCCATCGGATACTCGGCGCCGATGGTGTTCAGCCATGGTGGCTCCAACCCCGGAGATGGACTTGACGAGTACTATGCTAGTATGCAGCCTCAGTGGACCGCACTCGATACTGTACGTTGTATTCAGATGTCATTAGATCACCACTTGCTAACCAGTCCCGCATATAGTCGCCTTATACAGGTGTCAGCAATCCTTATACCACCGCAGCAGCTTTCCCGTCTGGTGCCATCTTGACTCCGATCAGCCTTCCGGATAGCTCCTTTAGACCAAGCCCGGTGCTCAGCCATCACTCACAGGAATTCCACTACAACGTTCCCGAGTCTGTCCCACCACAAGGCCTAGGCATCACCGCACCCTTTCCCAGCAGTTTCCCCCGCACAGTCACCGCAGGTCTGGGACACACATCCGAGGAACCCGACTTTGGCTTCAGTGAAGTCATCTTGTCACCTCAACCACCACCTGCAAAGAGGGCTCGACGTGGACCTAAGCAGGCGGTCACACCCCGGGAAGCACCGGTTACGATACTACCTAATCCTGAAGGACTCCAGCGCATGGAGCAAGAGCGACGACAAGGGGCAACCGACGCTCAGAACAGCCAAAGGCCTCGGGCTCCGGGCCGTGGGAGGAGAGACCCGCAAGCTGAGGAGGAAGACGCATTTGTGGAGCGGCTTCGGGAGCAGAATCTAGCCTGGAAG
Source organism: Aspergillus brasiliensis CBS 101740 (assembly GCF_001889945.1). Classification (NCBI taxonomy): domain Eukaryota; kingdom Fungi; phylum Ascomycota; class Eurotiomycetes; order Eurotiales; family Aspergillaceae; genus Aspergillus; species Aspergillus brasiliensis. Next base: position 1,380,689 of record NW_027137446.1, on the reverse strand, counting down.
GTGATCCGGGAGATGTTCCGGAACAAGTTCCACAAGGATGCCTCGGAGGCACGTCTACAGATGCGCATGTTGCGACGACGGAAGGAGCGGTTGGCACGGTGGGATGAAAACGATGTGAGTACGTGCGCCGGGAGTAGTCGCAAATTGTCAACTAATTAACGATCAAGTCATCCAGATCCGACTGCTCATAAGAGCGCGGGAATACTGGGAGCATGAGAAATACAACGTGATTGCACAAAAGGTGACAATCCTAGTACAACCTTGGCCCAATGAACCTTGCTAACTAGGCTACGAATATAGATGAGGGAGTTCGGAGCGGGACCGTACACTCCAGAGCAATGTGAAGCCCAATTGCGATACCTCGATGCGCAAAACCGGGAGCGTAGTGCTGGTCCGCGGACACGATTACCTGATCCTCAGCAATCGCGAAAGCGATCATGGTCAAAAGTGGCCTCCAGTGTGGCCAGTGGTAGTACGAAATAGCACTTTTTTTTTCCTTGGGACTGTACTTTTTTGACTTTTATTTATTTTTTTTTGGGGGGAGGGACGTTGAAGCGCATTATTGATTCCTTTGGGGCTTTCCTTTTTTTGGGGCGGAAATTACACGCAAGGATGATTGTTTACGTCTGGATGAGTTTTCTTTGTTTACTTAGATATACCCTGTGACCGATTGCATGCGAATGACATATTGCTGGACAAATTTTTGAGCAACGTGAATCTCAAATCATGAACTTTCTAAGGGAGTGTCTTGCACGCCAATCAAAGACGGGCTGTCTGGACGCTAATGCGACGAACAAAGAGACGAAGCCAGCGTCGTACAGCCTCTAGAGACTTTCCCACCTGCTAAGCGATCACAATTAAACTTTCTGGCCGTCTAACGGCTGAAGATCAGCTCGACTAGGGGCCCAGCTAGCCTCCTTTTGGTGTGGAAAAATGGCCGCATCTCGAGAGCTCAGTCCTTAGCCGCCAGCAGCCCCAAGCCACACGACAGCTGGAGGATCGCAGTCCCTATGAAAGAGCCGCGGGAGCTGATCCTCCACACGCTTACGTACAGATACATGTTGCCTAGCAGCTGCCTTGACTGGCGATGTTTTAGAAGGAATGCAGTCAGTGACTCAAAAGCAGTCTGGACCCGGAAAAAACCTACCCAGGTAAGTTTAGCCTGGTGTTACCGTCCAATGCAATGATATGCTCTGCCATGCCATGCACATGTACATGTTCATGTACAATGCACCTTTCAGCCGCAGTAGCAGGGATTTGTCAACTTCTTCCCACGACGCTGGTTTTACCGCCTGCTTTGGCTCATCGTGTTCATGGCACAGCTATCTCGCGCACACCGATGACAACATGATCATCGTCCTGCCTAGTATCTAATTGCCTTCCGTGAGATCCTGCCGTCCCTTTTTGCGCTAGCATGGCGGAGCAACTGGATCTCCAGAAACAAGCGCCAGGAATAGATACTGCGCTTCTAGCGTCGCTGTCGTCTTCCATCCCCTCCTTTGGGAGGCGGGGGGAGGGGAGGAGCTGAATGTTGTACACGTCTTTGCCGTTGCATTCATTCCGTTCGGACCTTCTCCGGGGCTCTAGAATGATAAGCGTCTTAGACAACACTAGCTATGAGGGTCGTGCATTCGTTCAACGTTACGGGGCTAGACAACCCAGCATCCGGGTTTACGAGAGGAAGGGTAGTAGCAGCAGGTGCCCGGGCTGTACACACCCGAAACTTAGGCTCTAATGCTCGTCCTCCCCTCCCTCCTCTTCTATATCCTCATCTATTATAGGGAACGTCAACAGGGCTGCCACCCCTCCTAGTCCATCAAGTCGCCTTCCACTCTCATGGTCGGAGCTGAGCACTCGCACCTCACCACCCTCGACATCCCGGACCCGATCTACCAGTGATACCCAGCGTTTGCGCTCCGCCACATCCTGCGACCTGAACAGTCGATTGGAGATGATCAGCACGCCGCCACCGCGGCCAACGGCACCCTGGTTGACAGCGAATTCAACCTCGCGGGGACCATACGTCGCTTTGTTGGTTTCTTTGCGCAGCTGGTCGAGAAAGTCGTCCATGAGCTTTGTCTCGCGCGCGTACTTGGTATCGGCAAGGATGGTCTTCACAGCCGGCGACTGCAGCACTTCCGCTAGCGAGTGCAGATAACCGGAAGCCGAGTGTACAACCACAATGCTGGGTAGAAGGCGTTTGAGCGCCGGCGTCGAAGTGGACGCCTGCGACTGTATGTACTTCTGGAACCCAGAGGCCACGAAGCCCGGCGATGCAAGGAGGACCGGCCGAACGGCCTCGCTGCTGGTGAGGGAAGCCGAGCTGGTGTTGAATTCAAGCTGGCGCAGCAGCGTATCGAGTGTAACCTGGAAAAACTTCGACATACCCTGTTTCCCCACCCCCAAGCCTGTCAGCATACACGAATAACCCCAACACTGGGATAGATATCGATCGCAGTACTACCCACCTTATCATGATCACCCCCACCATGTCGTTTCCTCGGCACCGACATCTCAACCTTCTGCTTTAGGATAGTCTGAAACTGTCCGATAAAGCAAATATGCGCCAACCCTTCCTGCATCACCACGGCCACGGCCTCCGCCCTCCGTTGTCCTCCTTCATCTACCGCATCCTTCAACATCTGCACCGCGATACTGTCCCATCCGACGCCCTCGCCATCCGCCCCGACTTCCTTTTCTAACGTGAAATTGCGATTGAGCTCGAGATCGAGCGTATGGTGCTGTCCGATCTTCGTATGGGCCGTCTCGTTCACAATCGTCCCGCTAACATGCAGCTGCGAGCTCTGCGGATCGAAGTCGAGGTTCTTGACGCGGATCTCGAGAGTCAAGTGAACTCGTGCTGAGCTGGTGGATCCAGTTTCTTGAGTTGTGGTGACGCGACGAATAGCGCTGGCGCGGAGGAGATCGTTCGGCCGGATGAGGTTGTATGCGTGCCACTGAAGCCGTTAGACATAGAGTAACCCCTCAACCAGGGGCAGAGTATACCGTACCATATCCTCAGGCTCCTCAGGACACAAGGTAACCGTTCCGGAGCCATTGTGCTCAATCTTGTTCTTGATGAGACGCATCTTGGCTGTAGGCTGGACAGCAAGGTTCCTCGCACAGCGGGGTAATGTTTTGATAACTGAGAGACAGCCTCGCGTCGGCAGCAGGTAAATTTCCTCCCTTTCAGTATGTTGATTTATATGCCCAGTGAGCAAATGTATCCTCCTAAGTAATATCACAATCACTTAAGGTATAGAAAGGTATAACAATCACCGTCTCCAACGGATAGATCCCCTTCCAATCAGGCTCTGGATGATGACGACCAAAGGGCTGCGGCAGCCTCAGGCCAGGACCAGCTGCGGGACCGTCCCAAAGCGGACTAGCGAGTGTGTCATCCGACCGAGGCTTATCGATAAGAGGGGAACCCTAAGACCTAAGCCCTGGTCGGAGATAAGATGATCAGATAATCCCATGCCGTATGAAGTGGGTTGATGTATCATAGTGGGTATGTCAGTTCGACGAAGAAACCACTATACAGACACCTCCTATAGATGCCAATCACTCCAGTAAAAGCAATTAAATGTCAAATACGAGAAAAAGAAAATAACGGACCACACCGGACCCTCTAATCCCGAGCTCTCATCTCGGCAGTATCTACTAGATTACTTGAACCCCCATGCCTTTCAGTTCTCGATCGACGTGGGGCGGGATGAGCGGCATTGACTTAATAATAGTTCGTTTCGTTTTCGGGTTTGAGGGAACTTGAGCTCCCGCGGCAGATATAAATTACCTCATAACTCTCCTGGTCGATCAATTGGCAGTTTAGTCCAGCACTTGCTTCTTATTCTACCCTTTCTCACACTTTGCTCTCCCCAAGGTTAGACTAGATACAAGGGGTACAGATCAAAATGGCCCTCTCACTACAATCAACCAAGAAAATGGTCTCGGGGTATGAGATCCCGGTTCTGGGATATGGTGTGAGTATTCTCCATCGTTTTCTCTGCAAGATATCATGAACTAACAAGAGTGTACTCTGTATAGGTCTATAAAACGTGCGTCCCTACTGACCTCCCTTTACCATACCAATCCAATCGCCTCCTCGATTAACTCATATTAAACAGTCCCCCCAATGTCACCGAATTCGTCACTCTCAAAGCATTGGAACTGGGATACCGTCATGTACGCACACCACCCCCCTCTTCAACCTGCAACACAACTAACCAAAACAATCCGGGGACGATTAGATCGACAGCGCCCAACTCTACAACAACGAAGCTGAATGCGCCCTGGGAATCCTACGCTCCAACATCCCCCGCTCTCAAATCTTCTACACGACCAAGATCCCCACTACGCACATGTCTTACGAGAAAGCCAAAGAGGCTATCGACGCTAGTCTAGCTGCTGCTAAAGGACTAGAGTATATTGACCTGTACGCCTATCCCAATCCCATTTCCCCCCTAAGAACCTACAATCCATACCTTCAATACTGATTTGGAAAATGTAGAATGCTCCTCCACGCCCCATACGGCGGCCGCACCGGCCGACTCGGCGCCTGGCGCGCGCTCGTCGAAGCCCAAGCAGCAGGAAAGATCCGCTCGCTGGGCGTATCGAACTACGGGATCCGGCACCTAGAAGAACTGGAAGATTATATTCGGGGCGGAGGGGGAGGCGAGATCTCTGTCGGGCAGTATGAGATCCATCCGTGGTGCGCGCGGGAGGATATTGTGTCTTGGTTGAGGGACAGGGGTGTGGTGGTTGAGGCGTATGCGCCGCTGGTGCAGGCGAAGAGGATGCAGGAGCCGGTGTTGAGGAAGTTGGCGCGGAAGTATGGGAAGAGTGAAGCGCAGGTTTTGGTGAGGTGGAGTTTGCAGAAGGTTTGTTTTCCCCCTTTCTTTCTACCGTATATGGGGTTGGGTGGTTTGGGGACGGGGTGTGGAAGATGCGAAGCTAACGAGGTCCGCGTAGGGATATGTGCCGCTGCCCAAGTCGGTGACTGAGTCGAGGATCGTGGAGAATTCGCAGGTGTTTGATTTCGAGTTGTCTGCGGAGGATATGGAGGAGTTGCAGACGGCGGAGTATGCACCTGTTAGTTGGGATCCGGCGAGGGATTCGCGGTTGTAGATGAGTAGATCACATGATATAGATGTGCTGAAAGAAGAATTAGCCATGAATCGAAGTCAGTATGAATAGAACAAAACAATAGTGAATAGAAACAAAGCAGACAACAATGAATAAGATAATCGACACGGAGTAAACAAGCGGTGATTGAAGTAATCTCGGCACAACATATCCCCGTCGCGGCCTCCTTCCGCAGTCCACCCCAACTACTACTACATCCATACAAACAGTATAATCAACAACACATTCATACTACACCCGAATACCTTCATGGCCTCTACACAATAACGTTCTTGACAGCACAGCATCCGCCCATGCCCCCCCGCCCTCAAATGTCTCCCCACACCCCGAAGGCCCCCCAAAATGCCCTCCCCAAGCAAGCGCATCATCCTCGAAAAGTCCCGCACCGTGCGCCGCCGCTACCAACGCAGCAACAAACGATTCCAATTCACCGCCTCGCAGATCGCGCGCATCGAGCGTGAACAAGAGCGCGAGAAACGCGCCGAGCAGCTCCGCGACAAGGAGAAGAAGCGAGTCGCAAATAAGAAGAAGAAAGCGGAGAAAGAGGCGCGCGATCGAGAGGAACGCAGGAGATTGGGGCGCATGGGATTGCCCGATCCGAATGCGCCCGTGCCGCCGTCGAGCCAGCCTCTGTTGTTCAATTTCATCAAGAGGAAGGATGGGGAGGATGGGGGAAGTCATAGCGGTGGTGGGGATACTGAGGTAGATGAGGGAGGGGATACGGAGGTGGATGAGGATCTTTTGGAAGATTTGGAGGCTGTTTTTGATGCTGCTGAGGCTGATGCTGTTGGAGATTTGGATTTGGATTTGGATACTGGGGATGAGGGGGAAGGTGCTGGGAATATTGTGGATGAGTCTACGGTTTGCGATCAGGCTGAGGGGGATGGTAGTGAACAGCGGGTTCAGGCTAAAGAGGAGGATGAGTTCTCTGATTGTTCTATCTTTTATGATGAGGATATCATCAAAGAAACGGGGAATACTGCTGCGCCGAACCAGCCTGAGCTGCAAGATAAGCTGCAGACCCCGACTAAGCCGCAGGACCAGGCTCACCCGGAGAGCCACTCAGTTGACGATTCATTTCAAGACGACACGGCACTCCTACTCGAAGAGTTCGGCCACGAATTCGAGATAGACGAGGAATTCGAGCAAGCATTGGTTGCGCTGGATGCCGTGTGATCCGAATACTTTATAGTATACTGGCACATAAACCAACCGCTTCCGACCCGAAGGCGATCCGCATGTCGGATAGCGGTGCCCCTCGTCGGCTCGGGCGGTGATAAGCTGGCGGCTCGCCTCCCCGCCACGAATCCGTTGATCCGACGGATTCAAACACGGTGGGTGAATAGGGTGAATGATGGTAAGCTGTATTGGCATGCAGCGGATGCAGTGAGAAAGATGGATATCGGAAACTGAAAGTCGTGGTGGAAAGAGGCCAAAATGTTGAGACCACAGCTCCCCGCACATGACGTCGGCGAACAGAGCTAGATGCCTATCCGATCGATTATCTCCGGCATCTGCATCTCCCCCCTCAACATTCTCTTACCTTTCATCACTATCCATTGGAAAGACAGACCAGAAGAGACATCATGCCGACCGTCACCGTCAACAACCACCAAATCTACTACGCCGATACCCACCCGGACGGTGCTCCGGCCAACGGCCAGACCTTCATCTTCATCCACGGCCTGGGCTCGTCACAAAACTACTACTTTCCAGTCCTTCCTTACCTGAGTAACCACCGCTGTATCACTCTCGATACCTACGGCTCAGCCCGATCCACATACACCGGCGACGCCATCAGCATCGCATCGATCGCATCCGATGTCATCGGGGTCCTAGACGCACTGCAAGTGCCCAAGGCAGTGGCCGTCGGCCACTCAATGGGCGGCCTCGTAGTGACGCTACTAGGCGCACAGTACGGCGACCGCATCTCGGGTGTCGTGGCTATCGGGCCTACTCACCCGTCCGAGAAGCTCGCAGAGGTGATGACGCAGCGCAGCGAGACAGTCTCAAAGGGTAAGCACCACAGCCACAAGACAACAATCAACACTGACTGACATCTACATTCAGCTGGCATGGAACCCATGGCAAACACCATTCCCAACGGAGCAACCGGCTCCCGCAGCTCCGCACTTGTCAAGTCGTTCATTCGCGAACTGCTCATCGGACAGAACCCCAAGGGCTACGCGGCGCTCTGCCAGGCGATTGCCAATGCACCGGTGATTGATTACTCGGCGATCACGGCGCCGTTCCTGCTGATTGCGGGAGAGGAGGACAAGTCGGCGTCGATGGAGGGATGCGAGCATATTCATGCGCGGGTGTCGACTGCGCAGAAGAAGTTGCAGGTGTTGCAGAGAGTCGGACATTGGCATTGTTTGGAGGCGCCGGAGGAGGTTGGAAGTGCTATTGGGGAGTTTGCACAAACCTTGTAGCTAGCCTGTCTTTTGGACTAGATCGTATCATGTGATGCAAGCTGTATTCATAGCGTATGAATGATATGATTAGATACCTCGATACCTCAAGGTACGAACAAGTACGTGATGGACTTGCATCTGTTACATTCATAGCACATGACCAAGTCACTCTACGCAGCAAAATGCATAGACCAGATGTATAATAGAAAACCGCGCATAGAATCCTTTTTCCCACATATCATAAGAACAAATCTTTTAGAATAATAGATAAGATAATTTTGAAACTAGATTAGATAAATCATTTCTGCGCCGGCGCCCGCACCAACTTCACATCATACTCCAACTCAAGACCAGCTTGAGGATCATCCTTGCGAGGCACGAAATCGACAATCAGCGAATCCTTGACCGCAAACACCGAGTCATTGGTGAGATATTTATCCTTGGAATCGAAGATTTGCGTTGTGAGGGGCTTGTAGCCATCGTATGTAGCCTGCATCACACCATCATTAGCACCACGTCCGATAAGAAAACAAAACAACAATAGGGTAAAAGGGTATACATACAATAATATGAATATGCGCTGGTCTAAACGGATGTCTATCCATCAACTCGAGCAGCTTTCCAGCGGGACCTATACCACACACACATCACTAGTTAGCCACAACCCAACCCAATCATCCACTAACATGAAAGAAAAGGGAAGGAACAATACCATCATCAGGAACCGGATACGGCGTCGGCCTCAAGCAATAGAAGCTATACCGTCCCTGCTCATCCGTCCTAAACTTCCCACGGAGATTAAACTCCTCCTGCTTGGGATCCTGCTGCTCATACAACCCATTCGTACTAGCCTGCCACACCTCGACCGTCGCACCGACGAGTGGCTTCTTCGTCTCATAGTCCACGACCTGGCCGTGCATAAATGTCATTTCACCATCGGGAGGCGGGGTCAGCACGATGTTGGCGCCGTTGTCACGGTAGGGGGTGTCGGCGCGGAAGAAGGGGCCGAGGATGGCGGTTGCGGTGGGGGCGTCGGGAGCTTCGTTGGCTAGGGTATATGTGATTTCATCTACTAGGCTATTATATTGTTGATAAAAAAAATTAGTATGTGGGTGGTGATTGGGGGAAGGGTGGTGACATACGACTCCAGTCCAATCACATCACAAACAAGCTGTCCCTCATTACGCTTATCGTCGCTCATTTGACCAGCCCAGTTCAGGAGCTTCACGCCGGCCATCCATTCATCGACGGTCAGTTCGTTCTCGCGCGCGTAGTCGTGGACGTGGCGGATGAGGCCGGTCATCAGTTGGCGGAAGCGCGGGGTCGTTTTGGGACCCATGCTGTTGATGACGTTGTCGGTGAAGTTGGGGTCGAAGCGCGGCATTTTGCTTCTTTTTTCTCTTGATTCCCTTAATTTGAGGTGAATGGGGGTATAGAAGGTATACAGGTCCTGGGGTATAGGTGAGGGATAGATGTAGAAAAGGGATCAGTAAAGTCTAAAGTAAGATGGTATTAGATAGTTATATAGTGGTGAGTTGGTGATTGTTAATGGATCCCCCGGATTCGCTGTCGCTGATTCGGAAAGCCACTTTGGCGCTGATCGGATGACGTTCCGATGCTCTTCCCCGCACGCTTCGGAAGGAATTAAGGAATTATTGAGAGATTCCCCACGCAATTGCCTGATGCTTGCATAGGATATGCATTCACTAGCTACTTATCCACCATATCCACCATCATATGCAAATATTATGGGTTAAGGACGATTCTTTCCCGTCGGACCCTTCTTGTGTCTAGTCCCCTTTTGTGCCCATTCCGACGGCCACTCCTGCACCACCTGTCCGCGTTCCCAAATCTTGCCCATCTTGCGCTCCACCACCACATCCACAAATTCCAACGGCACTATCTTCTCTTTCTCCCCTTCCTTCCCACCGTCTTTATCAACATCCACACCCTCACTAAGAATTACCCCATTCTCACTCCTCCAAAACGGGCACCCCGCGCTCAGCGCCTTCTCCAAATCCACATAAATCAACACCTGCGCATCCCTGCGCATCCCCGAAATAACCTGTCCCGGCGCGGCCACCGCATTCCCCGCCAACACATCCTCCACGGCTGGACCCGTCGCAAAATGTACCTGGTTGCGGCCCATGCAGCGTAGTCCGCCGGAGGAGAAGATGGCCGGCCACGCGGAGTGGAATGTGCCGTGGACGACGGTGCGGGGCAGTTTGTCTTTGTCGGAGAGGGAGAGTTTCTCGAGGAGGTGCGCAGCTTCAACGGTCTTGATGCTGTGGCCTTGCGTCGCGCGGATGAGGTAGTGTGAGGGATTGGGGTCGGTGGTGGTTGCGGCGAGGGCGGTGGTTGTGGTGGTTGTGTCGGTGGATTCTGGTTCTGATGCTGCTTCTGCTTTTACTTCGGTTTCTGTGGTGGTGGTGGTGGCGGTGGTGGTGGTGGGTTCTGTAGACGTAGATGTAGATGTAGGGGCTGCTGTAGGTTGGGATGTAGATGGTGTGTATAGCAGCGCGAACCGCTTCTTATCGGAGTTCGCGACGGCGTCGACGATCTCCGGGAAGGTGACTTGTAGGGATTTAAGCTTGCGCCATGCTAGCTGTATACCATATTGACATTGAATTAGTATTTCATTTCCGAAGTATGGGATCTGCTGCAGCAAACGCACCACATCAGACACGTTGGCGTAGCCTTGCGCATCTATCGGTAGGCCTTCTTTTTCGGCGGCGTGACGGAGAAGCAGACTTAGTGCTTTGGAGACCGTGACGGCGCGGCTGGCGGTAGGGCGACCTTTAGGCATGATGACCTTGCTGAATAGATCAACCACAATGGTAAATGGAAATTGATAGAAATGGAATGAAGTCACAGATGGAGTTGTCGAGGAGATGTGCGGAGTGAAGATGGAGGGGCTCGGCGGAACTTTTCCACCTCCGCGGGCCCACTTCTGCTCCCCGAAACCGAATATCTAATTCATTTTATCTACTCTATGATGAGAATGATAATACAGTTGGTTAATGGTGATATTCAAGATACTATTAATGTTACCCACCCATCTATCTCTAAGTTATATACTCCGTAGCATCAGCATAAACTATCAAAACACCGCGAAATGGGTATATCACAAGAACGCATCTCCCCCAGTCAATACCATAAACCTGATCCCTTCCTTATACTTATCCCAAGTAGGATCACCGATCACAAATACAACTACACTCCGCCACCGGACACACCTTATGCCGCGCAAACCACTCCCGCGCATGATGCGCATGGAACCCATGGTTGCAATTGATGCAGAATACAATAAACCGCCGCATCAGTTCTGTCTCAGACGGGCGTCGTCCCGCCGCATCGGCCGCCACACAAGCCTTGGACATCGGGTCCGGCGCTCCCAGCCACAGCGTGCATACTCCGCACCGCGGCATATGGCGTCCGCAGCGCGGACACACTGTGCCGGACATGGCTGCGCTGCCGAGGGGATTACCTGGCGTCGGGTGTGTGACTTCGCCCGTCACCGAGGGGTTCAGTTGCGAGGAAGCGTCGTGCTGCGTGAGTGGTCGCGTGCAGTAGTTGCAGGTGAGACTGACTTGCTGGCGGGGCGGATCGATCAGTTTGCGCCCGTCCCAGGTGACGGCGAACTTACGGGAGCCGACGTCGAAGCGCGCGCGCTCGAGTTGCAGTTTCCATGCGTTGATCTGCTGGCGGTAGGTCTCGCGCCAGGATTCGAAGCGTGCGCGATCGGGTGAGGTGTTGATGAAGCGGGGGACGGTGTGGCTCATGGCTAGCACGGCTGTTTGGATGTCGTGGAACTTGTTGATGTAGGATTGGAAGAGGTCCATAGCGGAATGGTTGAGTCCAGTCAGGAGGATGCCTTCGATGTCACCTTGTTGGATGGCAGTGGTGGTGGTTTCGTGGAGGTAGCTCGTCAGGTCATCGTCCGGCAGCCAGCGCAGCGCTACCTCAATCCGGTATCTGAGCGGAAGGGTGGTCTCCTGGATGACAGAACGCCAATCGCCCTTGCTCACAAGCGCGAGAATCGCTCGCGCGTAGGGATCGGTAAGCTCCTTGGCAATCTCAGCGCAGGTATCTTCCCAGTCCGAGTCGGTGTCGCCTTTCGCTGCTCCCGCAATGGCCATGGCGAGAAGTTTATGGGCTTGGGTGGGCTCGTGGCTCCGCAGAGCCAGATACGCGAGTTTCGCTTCGTCTTGGAACATGGCCAGCGCAGCGGCCTTGGTGTGCTGCTTGTCAGCGGACAACGTCTTAACCGACTCTTCAAGCTCCCGGTGCGATTGCGCCGCGCCGCAGAGTCGCAGGCACAGCCGGCGATGCTCGGGGTATTCGGTCTCGCAGCCTTTCGTCTCGGGTAGGTTGAGTTGATCTTGAACTAGCTCCACGATCGTTTCGTGAATGTCGGATGCCGGGTTGCCACCGACTCGTCGGTCATGGAGACTCTCTCCTGTTGGAGTTAGCCATGTCTAGGATCGGAAACGGAGTGACATACCCAAGTCATTGTTCCAGACATCGTAAACGCCCAGGTAATTTAGATCCAGCCCGTTAATAATCATAGATTCGTTACTAGAGTCGGAGCGTGCGCCTGATGCGGTCAGTAAATATGGTGACTCTCCGGGTCCACACTTACGTTCAGCCCAGTCCCAGAAGCCCTGCAGCCACGAGTCATCAGCGAGGATTCTCTTGTTCCGTGCCTCGTCGAACAGATAGCCTTCTTTGCAGCGAAACCGGTTCACTGACAACAGAGTCAGAGCATCCTTCACAGGCAGCCGACTGCCCATGGTTCCCAACGACAAGGCATGTTCTCTCGCCTCACGGCTCGACAAAGGTGTCGTAGGCCGATTGCCGGCCCGGCGTCCTTTCTGCGGAGCCTGCCCGTTCGGATCAGACGCGGCTCGCTCGCGGAGGTCCTCCACCATCTCCGAAATGCTCAATCCGTGACTGGACTGGGGATTGATCGCTCTGAAATCAGAGTCCTCATCCGAGGTCCCCCATATCAATGTTCCCTGCGACGAAAGCCGTACCGGTGGCGCCGGAGGCTTCACAGTGAGTATGTTCACTTCGTCGTTCCCGGAAATCGTAATAGCGCTGGGCTCATTGCCCGGACTCATATTTAGAAAGTCAAATGCCACAACCCTATCTTTCTCATCGTACCCCCGAGACGGATGGTCGTAGGGCGTCACAACGTCTCTAACATGCTTCGTGTAGATCTGCTCAGGGTAGTTCCTTGCTGACCCCTGCCCCAATGTCTCATCCATGGACGAGCGCATCTCCTCATCCAGATACTCCTTGACAATGTCGTAGGTTTTGAAATGCCCTGTATTGGAAAGCACACCCAAACACCCCCTCTTGGTCCTGGAGAAGCGCAACGCCCAGATAGTCGACTTGGGTGCGATGACATTCCCAAATTCCAGCGACGGCCCCAGCTGACTTGTCTCCAGGGCATTGGTCGGCCCAACAGCCGGCGTAATGAAGCGCGACCCAATGCGCCGATCCCAGATACAGATAGTGGGATCATTAGTGGACTGACAAGACGCGATATAATTCTGATCGAGCCAGTCAATAGCCAAATTATTCACACAGCGAGTAGGAAACTGCAGCGACGGATTGCCGGGTCCCTCTGTTTCAATCAGCATCTCCATCACACCCATACCCACCAGGAAATCAGAAAGAAGAACTCACCTCTCAAATCATAAATCCTCACAAACTGCCCCTTCACGCCCGTTACTAACGTATCCGGCTGATCACTAAAGAACTTCACACTAGTAATAGGTTCCGAACTGGCCAGCTTCCTCAACGGCTCCACAAACCCCTTAACAGCTTTACTCGCCAACCTCTGATTAACATCCCAGATATTCAAACAGAAGTCATTGCGCACGCGATCCAGCCCCGCAGCCAGCAACCCATGCGTACTAAACGCAACCGCATTACAGTACCGCTGATGTCGAATCGGAAACGAGTACGATTCCTGACTATCGCTCTTCATGCGCAGAATCGTCGCATCCCCGGACGACTGGCCCACCGCGACTAACGATTCATCGACCGGTGACCAATCGAACGCCCGGAATGCGGGCACTTTCGTATGTGTCGCTAGCACTTCATGCTCTAGACGGCCTCCGCCTCGCCCGCGCTCAAATGAGGTTACCTTGCACAAACGGAAGGCTTTCCCGGTCACGTCCACGGAGAGAAAGCGTTGTTCGCCCGTGGTGGAGGTGGGGGACCACCGGATGGCTTTTTCCATTTTTCTATTTTTCTTTTGCTTTTTTGGGTAGTAGTAGTAGTTGTTGTTGTGGGTTTGTGATCTGTCCGCTTTTGTGGTTTAATGTGTGCCCACCACCTCACACTTCACACACACACATACACTCGCACAACGCCGCCGCCGCCGCCGCCCCTGTGCTTCTGGTTGGTACTGCTTGAAGGGGCTGGGGCTAGGCTGGCCTGGGCTGGGGGGCTTCGTCGCAGATGCGACTGGACCGGTCACCAACTGAGATGTGATTTCAGCCGCGCGAATCTGATCTGTCACTGCCCATCGGTGGGGGAAATATCTCTTCTCTTCTTTGGTTTCTCAAATGTAATCGCACATCAGGGAGACTTGTCTAGACAACAATCAGGACAGTAGTTCCCCGTTCCCTGTTGTAAAGTAGAGATAGAGATGGTCTATTATAGGCGAAAAGGTAAGAGAATAAGTAGTAGTAGTTCCCATCAATGCATAGCTTCCTTGAATTGCGGCGCGCGTCATGGGACTATCCCGGTGCTGATTGGCCAATCTCGCTCTCTCAGAGTCCGGGGAGCTTTTTTCCCGGCCCGATAGATGATCCGACTATTATCACTTTTTCTTAATTCCATTAAAAATAATTCGATCAACTAATCATTCATCATCCTCTCCCCTCTATTTCCCTCTCATTTGAAGCCGCCCTTTTGAAAAGAAGAAAATAGGATAAGATAAAAATGCCACGAGACTACTCCCCTCCCGGCAGAAAACGCAAATCCCACGATATCTCCGACGATGCAGATGCAGCAGCAGCAGCGCCAGGAGCAGGCCCGCGCAAGAAGATCCATCTCCCTAAGAAAGAACACAAATACCCGTCTGTCAACGAGCTCAAGAAACGTATCCGGGATGTGAAGCGTCTACTCAACAAGGCCGATTTACCGGCCGATGCGCGCATCGTGCAGGAGCGTGCGTTGTCCGGGTATGAGAAGGAATTGGAGGATGAGTTGAAGAGGAGGGATCGGTCGAAGATGATTAAGAAGTATCATTTTGTTAGGTTTTTGGGTACGGTTTTTCCCCTTCCCTCATTTGTGCAAGATACATTGCTACATCTGGTTTTCTTTTACTATGGGTTGTTGCTAATATGGAGCCTGTTTGTTGTAGACCGCAAAACCGCAACCAAAGACGTGAACCGGCTCGTGCGCCGCGAAAAGGAAGTCTCGAGTGCCGGTCCCGATGTCATGGATGCGAAGACCAAGGAGAAGAAACTTGCTTCGTTGGCGGAGAAGCTCCGGGTCGCGCGTGTCAACCTGAACTACACTATTTACTATCCGTTGGAGGAGAAGTATATCGCCTTGTATGCGGAGCAGAAGAAGAAGGTCAAGGGAGGAGAGAGTGCCGAGGATGGTGGTGATGGTGCTGACTCCGATGGTGATGCGCGGTTCGGAATGGTGCATGCGACGGTTGCTGATAAGCCGGCGATGTGGCATGTTGTGGAGAAGTGTATGAAGGATGGGACGTTGGATATGTTGAGGGATGGAAAGTTGGAGTCTGGGACGAAGGCTGGGGAGAAGGATCGGAAGAAGGAGGAGAGAAGCAAAAGGGGTGGTGAGAAGGCGAAGAAGAGTCAGGATCGTGGAGTGTCGTCGTCGCAGGCTGGGAAGCGTAACGATAGGTCCAGGAAGGTGGATGATAGAAAGAGGTCTAGGGGCCCCGCTGAAGATCATGTCATGCGGGATGCGGGCAATGATGACGGTGAGGAGAGTGACGGCGGTTTCTTTGAAATGTGAAATCGTCCGTGTCTGGGCTGGTTGAGCGTGAACGCATTTTCTGGAGTTGGAGTTACATGTCTTATCTGTTTTTGTCCTGGGCCTTTCTCATTGAAGTGTGCGGCTATGCCCTTATACGATACCCAATGATCAAGTGTTTTCAACTATCCGAGTTCCTACAGTAGAATGCTAGAGGCTAGATGCTGAGATCCAGTTGGAATCTAAATGATTGTTTGTGAGTCTAAGTACAGTAGATGAACGAGAAATACATGTCGATCGTGTGGCAGATCGACTCGCCAGAACACCCGAAAAGATGCGCAGTGGTGACCCGGAGATTCTCACAGAGCAGTCAACGCCCCTGATATCTCTCTGGATCGACTAAGTGACTGGCACTTGTCGCGAAATCATCATGTCATATCTCATAGCATGCGCACAGCAGAGCGATGCTTGCATCCCAGCATGACCGGTTCCAGCCATCTCTACCCAACAGGGCGAGACGAATGCCGGTTCATGCTGGCAAAAGGTTTCCAGAACCTAGTAAGTCAGAACATTGAAACGAGTGTATCGCTCCAAACATATTTTCGCTCGATTGGAGGTCGACCAACAGACGAGTCGTCACCTTACATGACACTGCAGCCTCCTGTGCCGCCGCCTTCAGTGTGTCGCCGTCTTCCTGCCCCAAGGGTAGTGATAGTTCCAACACCGAAAGGTGCGTCTTCGTCGTCTTCGTTATAGATTCTCTCGGCTTCCCGGGCTCGTCGCCGGCGTCTTCTCACTCCTGCGCCCGGGGCACCCGCTTCCTCGGTTGCCATCATGAACTCGGCCCACTTCCGATCCAGCCTGCTCGCAGCCACAAGATCACCACGAAGGACTCGCTTGTTGTGCTCATCCACGGTCGGCTGCCAGCCATAGAAGCACTTCAAATGGATAATCTCATTTGGGTATACGGGTGGCGGCGGCGGAGGTGTGATAGAGGAAGCAATCACGGTCGCGGACTGATTTGGATCTACCGTGTGGGTGACGACCGAGACTGCTTGCATGGATTTGCGGGTAGCGCGCGGGAGGTAGGCATTGCTTGAGAGGACTTCCCTCACACCGGCCCAGGTGACATTGGCGCAGTCAAATACAACCAGACGGAGGCCGATTTTCGGAAGGTTCTCGTCGTAGCCACGTTTGCGCACGCGGAAGCTAGCTTCCATCAGGGTCAGATCAGACACCCGAGTGTTGTCCATCTCGACGGAACGGAGAGAAGGGCAACTCTTCATAATCTGCAAGGTTCCAATGTCGCCAATGCTCTCACAATAGCTGATGTTGAGGTGCTGCAGGCGCGCAGCACACGGGGACTTGGCAAGCTCAATAAGCGTGTGGTTGGAAAGCCTCTCCATATCCTCCAGGTCGAGGTGTGTCAGGCGAGGAGTGGTCCGAATCACCGCCATAACGGAATCGTCGGTGAGCTCAGAGCATTGTGAAAGTTGCAGGCCTTCCAGATCCGGTACATTATGGGCAAGACACTTAACACCGTCGTCTGTCAACTCCGTGCACTGGTGGATGTCCAAGTGTTTCAGTCGTCGTGGAGGGACCAGCGCGCGCTCCTCAAGAAGATCCATTTCCGGGTCAAGGCCATGCACAAGCGCCTTCAGACACTCGTCCGTAAGCTCCGTGCGGCTCATGATCAGGCGTTCCAGGGTATTCCGCTCGAACAGTTGTAGGGCGAATTCGACGTCGTCGAACCCACGGATCTCACTCGCCCGGAGATCCTTCAAGTTGTTGCACGCGCTTACAATCTTCTTTAGTCCGGCGGTATGAACACCGGTGCACCATGACACATTTAAAATCTGAAGTTGAGGGCAGGACTGTGCGATGATCGTCATGGCAGAGTCACTGACAGACGATAATCCGGACAAGTTGATATACTCCAGTCGGGGATTGCGCAAGAGGAAGCAGTTGATCGATTGCGTGTCGATGCGACATCCTTCCAGCGAGAAATTGACGACGTTCCGGCACAAGTCGGTGATGCGATCGCCATCAGTTTTCCATTTGTCCTTCAATTGGACACAGCCCCGGAGATTGAGATCGCGAACGAACGGGCCACCGGCAGTAAT
The DNA here is from genome assembly GCF_001889945.1 of Aspergillus brasiliensis CBS 101740. Taxonomy (NCBI): domain Eukaryota; kingdom Fungi; phylum Ascomycota; class Eurotiomycetes; order Eurotiales; family Aspergillaceae; genus Aspergillus; species Aspergillus brasiliensis. The sequence goes on along the minus strand of NW_027137446.1, from coordinate 1,363,039 downwards.
GAGCTTTACAAGACCATCGCTAGGGATGTCGCGGTAGTAGTCCGTCGTGTCAACTTCGGTCCACAACTGTCCATCATAACACATTTTGTTCCATGCCTTTGAAACCGCAGAACAACGGACAATCTCCTTTGGGGTGAGGTATTGGAAAATGCGCATCTTCAGCTCATCGGGCATATTACCCCAGAAATCAAAGACTTTCTTTGGCTTCGGGGTCGACCGCGCCGTGGCAGTCTGATCAGCTGCATCCGATCCCAACGGGGACCCCCGAGATCCCGGTCGCAAATCGGTAGGCAATGGAACTGTGCGGACATTGGGCGAGTCGGAACCGACAAGGCGGATTCGAGGGTTTCCATCATGGTCTACTGGGAAGGCAGCAGCACCGGGGGTAATTGGGCGGGCGTTCAATCCCCCATAGAGTTGGGAGGTGCTTCCATTACCCAGGCAAGGAGTATATGCGGATTGGGAGAGGGAAACACAGGACAAAGAGGCCTTGTTTTCACGACGGTATCCCGTGGAATGGGACCGGCCCCGTCTGGTCAGACTCGGGCTGGACGAGATGCGCTGCAGGCTCTGTAGCAGCTTGTGACGTCCCTTGAGTTTGGGTGGCTGTTCCAAAGGGATCTGGCCAGTTGAAGAAGCCGGGCTCGCCGGCGAGGCTGCTTCGGGCGAGGCCCTGATTTCATCAGGAAATGCAGTAGCCATGACGAAATTGCGGTTTCGAGATCCGAGGCTCCTAGGATAACAGATATCTCAACGGTTCGGAGAATGCGGAGAGATCGGCGAAAGATTTGTAGACAGTCGGACAGCTAGCCAGGACGATTTGTGGCAGCGACAAGCACAGGTGGTCGCAGCAATCCAGTCCTAGACAGACATAATGAAGCCAGACCGCCAGCCGTTCCGCAAGTATGAATCCGAGGCAATGATAGCCGTTATAACACCCTTATCGTCCTGATCGAAGCAAAAACGCCGAACCCCGATCCTGCGGATGGACAGGTTTTGTCGAGAGGAGCGAAGAGGAAGCGAATGGGAGAAGGTGACAGCAGGGCAGCAGACAAACAAGCGATCAAGTCGGGGGAGAGTTCTTCTCGGCTAAGAAGTGTTAACGATGTACCATGGGACAGCAGACCGCGTAACCCCGGAGAAGTGGCAGCGACTGCGGGTGGCCGGCACAGGCTCTGGATTCTCTCCAAGTAAAAAAGACTGGGTTTCCTGCAGACGTCACCGAAGCATCATCCACAGTGGTTCAACACGAAAAGGTAAAGAAGGCAGTCAGGCTACACGCAAACGGAAGACCCTGCAGGAGATCGAACAGAGAAGATAATATTTGATGGGAGAAAGAAAGCAGGCAAGCAAGCAAGTAAGAGAAAGCAGCCAGAAGGGGGGGGAATCACGTAAGGCTGGCCAAGTCAGACGACAGCCAGTTATCGTACAGCAAGCAAGTCAGAGCCACCACCACCACCACTGGTATGTTACCAGTAGAAGAGAAGGAAACACCGAAAGAAAGAGAAAGCGTGGATCCCGAGATGGGCCTGCATGGCCACAGAAGTCAGAAACAATGGAGTCGAACCGGCGAGCTTACTGCATTGGACCATTCACAGCAGCCACCATCGCCCATTCTGAGCAACACATAGCCAGTCAGGTCGGGTGGGAGATGAACTTCCCGAACAATACCGTACCTGTCGGGGCCACTTCAATAGTTCAGTTCTGAGACTGTGGACTGTGAGACGTGAGTTACTGAGTTGAGTTTACCCCACAGGCTTATCGAGACATTCCAATTCTCCCTCCGTAACTTATCGATTAGCTAGCGCTGTTCTTGATTCCCCACTTGACAAACCACAGGCGGTGGCGGTGGTTCCCGGCGGAGTCACCACGCGTTCCGAGAGGCATTTCTTTTCTTTCTTTCTTACCGTCTGTTCCGGTCAGTGAATAAGACAATGGCTTTCCATTCATCCTTTTTCAAGAAGCAGATAAGGATGGTGGTCTCATGAGGATACTACCTCAGATCAGAAGTTCAAGTCAGCCGATCAATCGAGAAAGTTTCAACTGTCAAGATAAGGATGGCGGGAAAGGACATTACGATCGGTATGCAAACGACTGGAAATAATGGTAACGATAACAATGATAGTATTGGGTGTTATAGACTCGTTTTGTCAAGTGGAGGCTTAGCTCTCTTTCTCTTCCCTGTTCCTTGTCTTGTAAATGCAGTTACCTGGAGACAGCACATCCCTTTGATGCTGCCATTATCCGCATTGCAAACAGACATACACCAACTCAATCGCAATTCCAGCATTTCACAACATACAAATGCCCCTTCCCAATACCTACTATACAGCCAACTACGGAGTACAATCACGCAAACCAAAGTGAAAAGTAGAGGAAAAAAGAAGAAAAAGAGAATCCCCAATCCCCAATCCCTGTACATCCTCCATTCTCTCCTCTCCCCTCTCCACTCCTCACCAAAAAAGAAAGACCCAAACCCACATTAAACCCACCACCCAGAGCCCAGAACACAACTTCCCAAGCCACGGTACACACCAGCCCAAAGCACCACTACAACAAGACAAGGGGCCCAAGCCCGACCGACCGGGGCTCCGAATGGCGGAAAACGGCTTCTCGTTCCTGGTCGGGTTTGTCCCTCTCTTCCTCTCCCGGGGTGTGCCCAATAATGTTGCAATTTGTGTGTGTATGTGGACTGTGGCTAAGTAAGACAAGTGACACACAGGTGGTGGTGGGTTGAGAGGGAATAACGGTCGTATTTCTCCACCCCACACTAAGTAATCCAGTTCAATGCTAGTATTATTTAAGAAAAGAAGGAAGGATGCTGTGTTACTGCTGGGGTTGTGTGTTGTTGTTTGCCTCTCGGATATAGACAGTGGTGGACAACGCCACCACTACACAGTAAGAGAGATAGAACACTGGTTGTCTTATTCAACAATAATGAACGACCAATATGTGTACTACTTGACTACATATTAACCTACAAAGTAAAAAGAACTACTAAACACATGGGGAGTAGTTATTTACACAATGCGATAGATAAACAAGATGTATCTATTCGTACCTTACTGACTGACTGGCTTAAGACCTTTTGACACTGACAGGTCGCCGGCCAATTCCCCCAAACCGGCAAGGCACCCATTCCATCCATTCATTCCCATCTTACGGAGTAATAGTATCCACCCTCTACAATGGTTCTATCCATCCACTTTTGTCACATTCACTAGTTTAGTTAGTTACAAAGTAAGTAAGTAGTGTGTATCGTGTGATTACTTTTTTTATTATGCACTTATGTGATAAATGACTAAGGGCTCACTCTCCGGGGCACACTTGGCTTCCCCATATGGAGTCGGTGTATGGAATCATACAATAGCAGAAGCAAAATGCATTGTACATATAGTAAAAAGGAAAATAGAAAAAGAAAGGAAAAACAGCAAGAGAGGGTCCGATGTACCTGTCCGCAAAGCCGAGGAACCAATTTAATTGCCTCTGGTGTGATCTCATGGTGCAGCACGGATCCATACCCGGAGTTTCTCAGGCGGCTGATGGCCACGAGTTTTCACTTAGTTTAACTACTCACTTCCAAACTAGACTACTAGCCTACTACCACTAGGCCAATACTAGTAATTACAGTATAGCTACTGGATAGGCTATTGCTTTTACGAGCACTAGCCTTTGACTTTCCCCCGCTCCCACACCCCCGCAGTTTTGGAAGAAGGCCCGGCGAGATCCTCGCGCCATGTGGAATACGTGGAAAGTGAACCAAACACACGAGGTGACTGCGTCGTGTCTTTCTATTCGTGCCCGCTTATTCTAACTGCAGGTAGTCTCTGTCTGGCTTGGATATATGTAAACACTCAAAGAGAAAGAAAATCATCGAAGAAACACCACTGCTGAGGGTATACCGGATCTTTCATATGCATATACTGCCAATTCTCATCCCTGGGCCATGCATAGAAGCAACGATGGTCCAGGTAAATGCAAAAAAAGAAAAAGAAAAAGAAAAACATCTAACCAAAAGAGCATAACAAGATGATGATGGGGTATCTCAGCCTCCGTAAACCTCTATACAATTGACCCACGGGCCTCCCGGTCTGTTCAGGCATTTCGTTATCATTCGTTCCAATGATTCCCATCCCGTCTCGTGTCCCCAATCCACAAGTTCCCCTCGCTCCTATATGCCCTTAAAACTCATTCATCCTGCTCGACTCCGTCCATTTCCATCATTTTCAAATCATTAGTGCCATTTCATGTGGAGTCATCGCATGCGTTGGTCCGTCATCACCATCTTCACCCTGATGGAAGTGAAAGCAAGAATGGAAAGGACGCCATGTCTTTGCATAGGCGGGCGGGCGATGACTGATAAAGTTGCATAATATCATCCAATGTATCATGTCATGGCGCGTGTTATCTTCTGTGTCGTAAAGCTCAACTGTCAATCATCCACGGATGCTCCAAAACTTCACTTATTGTCAATCGGTTGTCCACATCTCGGTCAAGCATCCTCCTGATCAGGTCGATGCAATCCTCAGAGAAGGGCAAGAACGGAACTCGGAGAGGGTGATCCAGAATCTCGTCAACGTTGTAGAAGGGATTCTCTTTGTAGACGATGGTGTAGAGTAAGATTCCAAGGGCCCAGATGTCTTGCTCCTTGCCTCGGTAGGATTTGCCCTGAAGAACCTCGGGTGCCGCGTAATCTTCAACATGTCAGTTTGACAGAATTAGGCTGAAAGAACTGGGGGGGTACTTACCAATCGTGCCCACAAATACATCAAAGGGTCCATTCTTGATATAGGCAGCACTCCCAAAGTCGATCAGCTTAATCCGACCTTCACCGTCCAAAATGACGTTCTCATCCTTGATGTCGCGATGCACAACCAAGGCCTTCGTGTGAAGATGATGTATCGCATCCACAACCTGCTTGAAGATGTTTTGGCATTCCGCCTCATCCATATTTGCTTTCAGCTCAATGTAATCAAAGAGGTCCATTCCAGGTAGCCCGTGTGGCGTCATCTCGATGTAATAATTGATATCGTCCTCGAAAAATCCTTCCATTTCCACGATGTTGGGATGCTTGAGACCGTCGCGTCGGAGATAGTTCAGAACATGGATCTCCAAAGGCACCGTTCCTAGGCGGCGATCGCGGGTCCACGTATCGACAAGAATCCGTTTCTTCGTGACGTACTTGAGAACGACTTTCTTGGTCGGGATCTTCTTCATGCGCGCAAGCTTGACTTCTCCGTAGGCACCTTGGCCCATCTCCTCAAGGATAACGTAATCGGAGATGGTTCGCTTTTGGGGCGCCTCTTTAGTACCAACCGGTCTTACTTCGGGCACTGGCTGGACTGGTTTGTCTATTAGAGGTTGCGAAGCTGCCTCACTCAACTGTTGGCTCAAGGTAGATGTCGGTATGTGCGTCTCTACCGATGTCCGCTCCGAGCCGATTGCGTAAGGAGTAGAAGCCGTTGTGGAAGGCAGATTCGACGCAGAAATGGAAGACGGGCTTTCGGTCCGGGACGGCGGAGAAGGGAAGCCAGCTGCAGGAGCTGCCGAGTGGATATGTCTCGAATATGTCACCCATAGTGCATATACAAGCTCTGTGACAGCTTCGAATTCCGAGTCGCTGTGATCTCCCGAAGTAGAATCATCTCGTGCCTTGGGGAACATTGTACCGCTCTTGGCCACACGCATTTGGACATCTACAGCAATCGAGGAGCCATCGCGATGCACAGCAGCAAGGCCAGATGGTTCTAGGAAGACTGAAGCCACATTTGATTTGCCATCGCGAAGAATAGAGAGAGTGCGTGCTCTCCGGAAGCTGGGTTCGGAGATCACCAGTCCGTCAACCAAGGGTACACTCTCCTCTTCGGTGAGCACGTTCAGCAGGCCGTCGAAGCCAGGTATCAAATCATTAACGTGGAGGCCTTCAGGTCGCTCATGTCCAAACAGCGCTGACGAGAAGACTGAGTTGGAGCTGACAATTTTCAGAGTCGATGAAGATAGCACCATCATACCTGCGACATGAGGAAAGCTAGATATTCGAAGGCATCTTGAGCTGTCGCCCTTGGTGATAGTGGACGGTATGCAGATACCAGCTGATGTGCGAGATGCGAAGTATTTGGTCTCGGTGATTTTGTTGAGGCCTCGATCGATTGGAGAATCAAGGCAGTCTGGCGGAAGGTTGGGAAGTAGCTCCGTGATCCGGGCTCCAGTTTTCGCCGCACCCTGACCCCAGACTTTTTCAATATCACCGGTGGCGTCAGCAATGTTCCAGGATTCATCGCAGCGAACGAATGCAACATTCTCCTGGATCTCCTCCATAACCCAGATCAAGCCACCACGCTTTTCCATCACCCAGATGCTGGCTGAGCCCCTCTTGCCATCGCGCTTCTCGATGGGTACCACATCTCCGCACAGCAGCACACCTCGGGACTTGGTTGCCGGGTGATTCAGTTGTCTCGCGCTCGAGCCGTATCCGTCATCAGTCTGGGCCCTCCTCGGAGCCCTCGCTCGAGAAGGCGGCTTACTGAGCAGCTGCGCTGTTACACCATTGCCCATCCCCATCGATTTCGGATTCACAGGCTTGACACGAGATTTATCCGGCGAAGGTTGGGCCCTTACGGCAGCATCAGCGGTGGGGTCCCGCAGTTTCGACTCAACCCACTGTCTGCGGTCTTTCTGTACGACTTCAAGGATACTTAGCTTGCGGAGCTCCGCTTGTGTGACACCAAAGATGAGACACGAGATGTCATTCGCCGCCAAAATGGTCCATGGTTCATGCGACTCGGTCCTGAACACGGCTTGTGATGCAGGTGTCCACTTGCTGCTGTGGGTATGTAGGACAGGAACCGGGAAACCATATCCTAGCGTTGAGGTACTGGTAGGAGATAAGGGATCCGTAGTAGTGAAGGGTGCTAGAGTCTCCATCAGCTTGCCCTGGACAGTAATAGAGCCAGCCTCGGTATAAGTACGTTTTTTTATGCTTACGCGCCTGGGGTACGGCCTCGAGTCTGCCCGCAGCGGGGATGCTAGATCTTCTGATGCTTGGCCCGAGAAACGCAGGGCATCAGGCGGACCCTGCTCCTGGGCCGTGCCCTTGAACTGTTCCGCGAAAAGCTGAGGTTCTGCAAATGCCCTTTCAAAGATATTGCCACTGTCCACATCAGCAGGTCCGGTCATAGGCCCGCGCGATAACCCAGCGTAGTTGTAGCGGTCATCCTTCCCCGAAACACTTGTTTTCGACAAGTAGTCCACCACGCTTTGGGTATCAGCATCTCCGCCGAAACGAGCCTGAGCGCCAGCAAGCCCCGAACTGTTGCTGGTGGTCCAGCCGAAGCGGTCGCGCATGAAGTCTATTGACCTCTTCAGGATATTATGCCGATTATTCAGTAGTTCCTCGGATTGTTGGGCAAAGGAAAAGGAGTGTAGCGATTCGCACGGGAAGCGATGGAGATCTTCTAATGTGCCAAATTCTTCGGTCGACGGGAGGCGTGTGGGGTGGGCTCTGGTGGAAGAAGCGGAGCGTGGTGAAGGTGAGTGACTACGTGAGGTCATCGGCGCGAGCGATGAGGCAGACATGTTCGGGAGGGTAAAGACGCGTGATGGCTGTTGACGTATGCGATCTAGACCAGATGGGCCAAGTCCATGTTCATGATCCAGCAGAGAAGACCTGCAGAAGAGCAATAGAAACCCCCTTTTAGTTCCTGTCTGCGTGCTTTGCGCCAATGCATATACAATCCTAACGCAAGGAGATCCCCGCCCATCGGCCACTTACCTGGAGAGATGATCATAGCCCGAGGAGAGTGTGTCTGCAGAATATTTCATTGAATCCTCAGTTTGCCCCGAGAGCCGTCTCATAAAAGGGTCCGATTCGGGTGACGCGGAAAGGGGTCCCACGGGGGACGACAATGGACTTGGTTCGCCTGTATGGGAGGAGATAGTTAGCTTCTGTCTGCCAACATCCCTTTGCTCCCTCGCTAATTGTGATATCATCCGCTTCTCCTGCGCCCCTCCCGGATACACCCTTCAGCAATGTGGAATGATGTGGCTGACTTGTTCCGAGATGCATATCCAAGTATGTGGGTAAACGGTCTGGATAAGTCGACTCGGATTCCAATAGGTTGGACGACCACTTCGGCGAAAGTTCGACACGGTCGTCGTTTCGCTTTGCAGCTTAGGCGAAGCGCCTGGGTCGCCAGTTGCGTAAACCTATCGTGCTCGAAGCCAACAACGCTTTCCTGCTGAATTGGTGCACAAGAAGAAGCCGCGGAAATGGTGATGATCAAATTAAACGATCACAAAGATTGGGAGAATGCACGACTAACCATCGGGATTATAGGAAGTAGAGCCCATATTTTCCCAAGTAGGCGAGAGCGTAGGGGCCAGCACCGACCAGACCGATTGACAACAAGCGGTTCAAATCGGCGCGACTCGAAATGACTTGGAAACAAAGAGGGCTAGGAGAGAATGATGGCGAGATTTATTGCTACATGGGATAACAGAACATTGACCATCCACGGCGGTTTGCTTGGCGAGACCTGCAAGTTTCTTGTCTGTCTGCCTTCCTTGGTTATTTTATAGAAAGAAGTGTTTCTTTTTCTCTGCTTCGGCGTCTCTTTTTCTTTCCTTTCTTTTTTTTTTTTTTTCCCTTTTTCCACTTGCAGATCGGTGCGTTGGGGTGAAATCACGAGTTACTGCGAGGGGGGGAAGATGAACCGGGGCCTCCTGCTTGTCGGGATCTCAATGCAATTAATGAGACAAACGAGACTTGCAGTGAGTCGGTCAGTCCGTGGTCGACAGTGAAGGTGGAGGGAGGTTTAAAAAAGGCTGTCAGCGGACTGCGGGCGGGAAGTCGAGTGGGCAGCTGCCTCGTGAGGTCACAGGTACCATACAGTTGCGAAGGAGGCGTAGCACGCGGGGAGAGAGGAACAAGGTAGCTGGAGAAAGCCTAAGTAGTAAGGAGGTCTTTTGTTGGTCGAAATTAGTCACAGGGAGACCAATGGCCTGCAGAGGAAGAGGATGTTGCAGTGGCAGGTGGTAGACTGGTAAGGAGGTGAAATCGGCGCCGGGCCTTCGAACCGACAAATGTGGCCAAAGACTGGCCAAGGAAGAAGGGGAAGTTGTAATGGCCTCTCCAGTATTGGGGAGACCCGTGAGAGGAGGATCCGATCCTCTGGAGAAAGGGATGCCGTCGTAGGGGAGAGGAAAAGGGAAAAAAAAATTGGTAGAAGCGAGTACGGAGTAAGTTGGGGTGGGTAAATAGTGGAGACCGTAGTAAGGAAGATGAAGGAGATGTTAACTTGACGATGTCTCTGGGAGGGGTGGATGAATGACGTTCTGGTATCCCGCGGATGTAAGACTAGAAGAAGAACCAGCGGAAATGGGGTTTCAGATGATCCCTTTCTCTTGCTCGCTTTTAGTAGTTTGTCTAATGGTCTGTCTAAATTACCTAGGTTTTGGGTATTGGGTCTTGTCTGTCTGGCAGCTCCACGCACGAGGAGGGGAGCTGTCAGAGAAGGCCCGAAATCAGTAATAACAGTAGTGCTGGTAGATCGGACTCGAAACGGGAGTATGTAGACTAGAGTCTGTCGAGAAGAACTCAAGGTAGCCTGCGAGTCAGCCTACCAGGCCAACCTATCGATAACTTTTATTTCTTTTCCTTCAAAGTAGTTCAGGGTCAAACAAATGTTGGTGGTCCGGCACGGTCGGGGAAGTCGAGGGGAAAAGGGACAGAGAAAAAAATCCTCTCCAAGCCATGCAAGAAGGCCTTCTTCCCCTCCTCATACCCATTCTGGATTCATGCTAGCCATTTGACAACAATCGCAAACTATGGGGTCACTAATGCAGCCCATCAATACCTTTCCAGCCCCTTCCATCGGAGATACTACTTACTGAAGTTGCTAGTTAACTTCCTCGAGTCTGACATACTCCATACACCGGCAAGTACGGAGTACTAACGTTAGTTACGGCTTCCAAGCCACTTCTCCCAATGGAACCACCCCAACCACGCATGGTGGTGATGTAATTCCCGACGGGCTGCGGACGAAACCGATCAATTTAGTATCCTTTCATATGGTTCGATCCATCCTGCTAAGCTAGAAAACATGCTTCTGGACTACTTCGACGTATTATCATTCTTCCGATCAAATCCTGTTCGACGAAAATTTCCCCTTTCCCCTCCTACTACTTTCCCCGACGGAAAATGGATGATTCAACTTTCTTGTTGCCATCTTGGCGGCCCAAAGTAACTCGATCAGCCAGCCCCCATTGCGGTTGTAGATCGCCGCAAGCACCGAATGATTCGTTCGACTTGATTGGGGAAGACCGCAGAGGGAACTACGGGCCTTCGACTTCCATTAGACAGGAAGCCCCGACGATCAATTGTACACGTCCGCACTAAGCTCACCGGCGGGTTCCAGGCCAATTGGCGTGCTCCATGGCTGCACAGTAGAGACACTGTTTGGAACCTTAGAACGTCTGCCAGTCACGCTGGCATGTGGAGGCCGCGTTGCTTCCATGAAAGATCGATGCGATCAAAGGGCCCCAGTACGTACCGAAAAGTTCGTCGACGACTTACGCAAGTCAGGTACCTGCTTAGGCCCTTGGATTTCTTGTTGCCTACAAGAGTCGCCCTAGCTTCAGGCTCCCGTCTGGCTTCCTATCCCATCTTATACTCATTCCCTTCACTCATTTCCTTTGTACATCCATAGTAGTCTTCTTGCAGTGGCAAAATCCCTACCCGAGTGTTTAGGGTGAAAATAGATTGGTAAACAAAAAAAGGATGGACGCTATGATCAACCGGACCGGATAATACATTTGCGGTCCTTCGTGTCATCATGCAAAAGAAAATTGGGCAAAATATGTAGTCCGATGCGGTCGCCTTAACAAAGACGATGGGTATAACGGATCAATAAGAACGCTGGAGGCTGACTTCTAGAAAATGAATTGAGTCGCCCAGAAAGTGCATCCGGACTATTCACGAGCTTTGGGTCCCCGAAGACTCCGCAGCGCCAGTCCATCGTTTTCAACATCAGGTCTTCCATGCTCCTCGTCACCGTTGCCAAATAGGGCATTCGGTTTGGATCGCATTTCTCCATGCCGGGTCTGTTCGGGCGGCACGGATGCCGGACTGACGAAGCTCGAAAACTGTCGCCCGCCCCCGAGCATCCAGGAAAATTCCGAATCTGCCAATGATGGACGTACGGCATGTCGGAGGGGCATGGATGAGGGAATCTGACTATTGCTTGAAGCTCTACGAGTTTTCGTCTCGCATTCAACAGACGATCGTGATGACTGCGCAGACACACTAGGTTTGCGCGCTGCTGCAGAGGCGTCACTTGTTCTGTCGAGCACCGTCTCAGCTCGCTCGCTCGCAGGTTTAGAAGTGTCAGACAGCGATTCCTTCTCTTCCTCGCCACTTTCATTTGCACCCTGCTCCACGGTACCTGGAGGGACGGAAGAGTCTTCAAGACAGCTCTGGACTGACTGAACTTGGGTGAGCGCCCTTTTCAAGGAGTCCGTGGTCTTCTTATCGATACCTTCTGCCCTCATCAAGTGGCTCCGAATGTCATTCAACGCATTGCCGAGGTTTTTGGCAAGTTTCCTATTCCGTTCCTCCAGTTGTTCAACCTTCGACTTCCATTGGGCCGCAATATCGGGGCCATGCTCCCACGGCATGCCTATCGTCGAGCCGGAGGGTTCGTACCGTGCAGTCCGAGGATAGTGCTCCGACTGGATAGACTGCATGTTTCTCTTGGCTTCACTCACCGCTCCCCGTACAGCCTTGGCTACACCCCACGACTCCGTTCGACGCTGTATGCCCTCCGAAACGTCTTGGAAGAGCGCCTCTAAACTCTTGGGGCTGTTTCTTGCAGGCGACCTGGAGGGGGAGCTGCTTTCGCTTAGATCTCTTGAGACGCTCCGCAGGCGGAACTTTTTGCTGTTCAAATGCTTTGGAATGGGTTGCCCAAGTCCTTTGGTGGGATCCGGCGGTCTTCCGGAATATTTGGAAATGATGAAAATTCCTCGATCAGGAGTTGGATTTTGTTCCAGGTATATCGCATCGTGTACGAAGCTTAGAGGTTCGTGGGGCTGAGGGGAAGGGTAGCGGAGCAAGAGACCCAAAGCACTCGAGGAATCGGCACGCAACACTAGATTAACTCAGCAACTTGTAGCAAAGCGTCTGTATAGAAAATATCACTCACGTTGCCATCGAATCCGTAGCAGCATGGCGACGCACACAAAGTCTATGAGTTCGGGACGTAACCCTTCCGCAAAAAGACGATCCCAAATGACAAGAACATCCTGGAAAGGGAACTCTCGACCAAATAGCAGACGCATCCAACGCCTTATAATGTTAGCATTGCAATTCAAGAGTTACATAGCGAGTCATACGTACGTGAGGAATATCTGTGGTAAGATTTCAAGGGCTTGCAGATGGTCCGCCAATTCCAAATCCGCGGTTACCAACAAATCGTTATGAATATGGTGGCATTGGTGAACGATCGGTATAACATCCGCCTGGCCATTTTCTGACCGGTGTCTATTATGCTCATAATACACGCGAACATTCTGCATAACCGCACAATATAATGTAAACGAATCGTGCTCCACATACTCGGCATCGAGGAGAGTGTGCATCAGGTCATCATCAGCTTCTTTGGCGCTACGTTCTTGCAGTGACTTTGGCTCAATGGCATCTCTATCAATGACCCAGAGGAGAGGAGCCAGGATCTCATGCATCCCCTGACGATAGCCCAGGTCAGGGTTCAGTTTCGAGTAGATGAACAAGATGTCGATCATTTTTGACTTGGTAGAGGGTTCGCGAAAGAAGAAGTTTTCCTGTAAACATCGGTCGACATCCTGGGCGATATCCGCCCTCGACTGCTCATCATCACGTAACGTTTGCCATGGCGACTTCACAAGGATCTCTCATCAGCCGGTCAAGACTTCCGCCAAAAAGCGCAGCCAGAGATAACATACCGCTTCATCATCCGCCAGCGGATCGACTGTCGACTGCAAGTCGTCTGGATGTTCGATGTATTTCAAGAAATGAGCTTTCAGGGCGACATAAACACTTCGCGAATCCGCAATCTTTTGCGACCATTGCTCTCGGTCGAGATCATCGAAAAGTAGAAAGGCCTACGCTCAGGTAAGCACGAAGACCAAATCATAATGGTCACAAGCGCATGCCTTCCAGCAAATAGACCTCAACCCATCCTCGCACAATTTATCTCCTTGTTCCGATCGAAGAGCTCTCCGGATATCGGCGGGGGCATTATTGTCGCGAAAGAAGGTATTCCATCGTTGTCTGGCCGAGTCGTTAGCTGCATCTGTGCTGCACATGGGGAACTGATGCATGGATATACCTTGTCTCCTCAATGCCCCTCATTTCACCAAATGGCTGCTGGCCGGAATAGGTTGCCTCGTGTTGGCTAGCGCTTGGAGAGGTGAGGGGACAGAAACTCGGTGCCGCCCGCAATTTAAGTACTAGCGGCGATCGTGTGGAGGAGTTGCTGGTGGACCGCCTTGGAATTTCCCTGGCTCAGCAGCCACACTTCGGGTCACGCCTTCTCTCTGCCTGTCCGCCGGGGAGTGTCTATTTCGGGGTTGGAGGCGCTCATCGCTTTGGATATAGAGCCCGAAGGGAATTCAAGGCGTGGCTTGCTGTTCGACCTTTGCGACACTTTTCATCGTTTCTAGACGTGGTCTCGTTCTTCAAGCCGCATATTACCTACTACTAGTACTCCTATTCATCCATCTTTATCTGCCATCAATATATTTATATCATAGTCCCTCACTACTTCTACTACTCTCATACACAACAACATCATGTCTGCAGATCTCTTTGCGGAGTTTGGTATGGGGTCTGCTCCCCCTCCATCTCAGAGGGAATCACAACAGCAGTCCGCTGGGTTCCACTCGACGTCTTTGATCCCTGACTTGGATGCATTTGAAGAATCTTCCATCGGTTCTTTGTCCAACCGGTACAAAAGCGCAACAAATCCGGCTCAATTGGACGACGACTGGAATGACTCGGCTCTGAAAGTCTCTGATACACCAGTGCTACCCCAATACGGACACGGAACTGATGTCTTATTTGATGCCACCCTCGAAAGTTTTCCAGACGATGAAAGCGATGACTGGGGCGAATTCGAGAGTCCAGACGTACCTGCTACTAAACCATCATCAAATGCTGGGCTACAGCCTAAGAAAGTCTTGAACGAATCTAAGCCCACGCCAATTGCGAAAAAGCCGGCGCCTTCTGACTTATTGGGTTCATTATCATTAAGCGACGATATACCACCAACCTCTGAGCGCAAGCCCTCTGCGAATCAGGTAGTACCTGGAGCACGCAAAGAGAAACTTACCAGTCTCAAGCCGGCCCTTTCTGTCCAGGAAGACCCTTTCGAGGAATGGGGCGACTTCGTTGATGGTCCGTCCACAGTTCCCAGTCAAGGAAGTGCCTTAAATACTACGGCTCCAGTATCCCGGGCGCCTCGCAAGGAAGTTCAATCCTCCAACTCCATGGTTGGTTCTTCGGGAACAACAAGCTCTTTTCCAACATCTAGTCATCCTGCAACTGCCGCTCAAGTCCGTCCGACCAATATACCCCCACCATCTGTTTTGCTTGAGCTATTTCCTCGACTACTGGATGAACTTCGGCAAGACGCTACAAATGCAAGGAAGGACATGCACCAAAAAGAAAGACTTGAAGATACTGCAACTCTGGTCATCTGCACTCTAAAAACTGCCGCGCGGGTTGTTGCTGGCAGAAGCCTACGGTGGAAGCGGGACTCCATACTGAGTCAGAGCATGAGGATCGGCCCAGCTCGTTCAGGGAAGTCGGGAGGTATGAAGCTCAATACAGTGAACAAGAACGAAGATATTAAGGAAAAGCAACAAGCCGTTGATGTGCTTTCCATGTGGCGCGACCGGACCGCAATATTCAATTCCGTTGTGCAAGCCACCAAACGACAACCAGTTCAGGTCGTACAGGAAAATACTCGGGTAATGACACTTCCTGCTAGTCAAGGGGCTTTGAAGGCGCCTCACGCTTGTGCTCTATGTGGCTTGAAACGAGATGAAAGGCTGCCCAAAATTGACGAGCACGTGGAGGATAGCTTTGGGGAATGGTGGACGGATCACTGGGGTCATACCGACTGCAGGCAATTTTGGGAAAGGCACAGGGGTCTACTCGGACAAAGGTAGAAAGAACTCCGTATGAGCAATCAGCCGCACAAATGTCATCTGGCATGACCGACCACTTATACCTCCGGGTTCAAGAAAACCGCAGTCCTTGGCCAAAGCTAACGATAGTTACACGGATGGATTCCTCTAAAAGTACGGAAGCTGCTGCTATCCTTGGTATCGTTCTGCAACTAACCGCTGGAACTGACTAGATCACCTGCCAGATCCTAGACTTCTGCTGTGAATACCGGGACAAGGGATCTTTTGCACATAAGTATCTTTAACCATAGGATACTCGATAGATAAATCCAAGTGTATTACGAGAAATCATTTTGGGGGGCAACTCTTAAACACGGGAGACAAGACGTATAGGTTTCTTCTAGCCGATGCACACTTTGACGTCTGGTCTCACGGCGTCACTTGGATCTTCGTTTATAGATCGAAATAAATATTAGTACCTATGACTGTTAGATCATTGAGTCAATATACTAGCCAATTACAAGTAATAGGTCAGAATACAAGGGGACAGGTCATCGCCCGAGCCCGAAGTTCTGGGCTTTGACTCGGGACGTGTGCGCCAGAGGACAATCATTGAGCAGGCAGTAGAAGATCTTAGACTATTAATGGACTGTTTTTATGACATATTTATCGAGTATCTATATTCGAAGTGACAAGCTTGGATTCTAGACATCAACGGCCCTTTCTAGACAATGTGACTGCCTAGAATAGCAAACGTGAGAACGTCGGAAAATAAATAAAGGAAAGGAGGGGCAATGAAGTTGACGCGTTAGAACCACCTGGTATCAAGGACGCTAGATGAATCTCATCAAACTGCAGTATATTTATTCAATAAGATGATGATCAACTCTGACTCACTGCGCCATGAAGTCCCTCTCCAATCAGCTTCTTGGACTTTTATTCTGTTAGGGAGGACGGAGTATACTGTGCAGAGAGGCAGTAAAGTTTTTTAGCCCTGCTTTGAAATCATGCACTATAACTACTATAACTAGAGTCAGACTAGGGCTGCCAAGAGATTCTATTATCACATCCTGTGCGTATAGGTGAATCTAGTGTGGATTCCAAGTGTCACTAAACAGGTCATATTCTCACTTTGCCTACGGCGGAGACAGTATACTACGGTCAGTAAGGCTCCCATTATCGGCTCACCAGGCGGGTCGGCGATAACCGCGATAAGGAAGAGGTATGGAGATAAAGGAGTCTGATGAAATCACCTGGACTATGCAGGCCACAGCAACAGCAGCAGACAGGGCATGCAAAAGAAATGAGAAACAGAAGAGACTTTGGAACTAGCCAAGCTTACTCTAGCGGGTGGAGAGTATGGTCCTAAAGGGAAATGTAGCGGGCGTCATGGGGCCTGGCTCCCTTAATCCTGGTCCGATGCGGGGGTTCCCAGCTCCGGGAGCAGCTGCCCGATTACCACCTCCAACTCACCTCCTTCCATCTCGCTGCTCAGCCATTCCCTGTGCCACACCATTTCCAACCCCCCAATCAGCTTATTCCTACCTATATTTTTCCTTTGAATAGTCTTGACCCTTTCCTTCGGTTTCTATCCCACTCTGTCGACCCTTCCCGCATCGCTATCACCACCTGGCAGTGGCTGACCTGCCGTCTCCTCATTTGTCCTAGTCACCATCTCCGCTTACTCCCGACAAAGACGAGCCGCAGCTGCTTGTCACCACCCCTTCAAATACCTCCCATTTTGACTGTTCTCAGGTGCAGTTCACCGAAGGCTATATCATATTGGGGCTCGAAAATCCCAGCACTAACTCCTACCTGTCAAGGAGTCCTCGCTTATCCGTCACAAGGGCCCCCGTTTCTTGGAAAACTACCCGGGGGACAACCTCAGCCCCATCTTGCAAGAGAAGCAGAGCCACAGAAGGACTTTGAACACACCTTGCGTCTTTTCTGCCCCTCTCTACTCCTATAAAGCGTCTGGTTCTCTCGTGATCTGGACACCTCTATCTCCTGGTGTATTCGAAGTTCACGTTTCAGGGCGTCTCCTGTTTAGGTGGCTTTGGGTAGGCACGCACGATCAGGACACAATGGGTCTGGCATACAACATTTATCTTACATCAAACAAAATCTTCGGGTGCAAGCAATGCAAAACTCATCTCGCTGACTACGACGATATCATAAGCCGGGTGAGTTGTGCTTCTTCCATGACATATTCCTAGCACCTACTAACCATGTATCTTCCACTGTCATCCAGAATTTCCGCGGCCAGCATGGCAAAGCATACCTCTTTGGCAATGTCGTCAACATCACCTCATCCGAAGCGGTGGAGCGTAGCATGACCACCGGAAGGCATATTGTTCGTGATATTCACTGCAGGCAGTGCAAGGAGACGGTGGGCTGGAAGTATGACAAAGCATACGAGGCCAGCGAGAAATATAAAGAAGGCAAATTCATATTGGAAGAAGAGCTGTTGTGCGTGGTATGCTAGGTACCTTCATGCTTGCGCCGGAGCGTCCGTCTTCTTTACAGGGGTATTGATGACGTAGCATGCTGGTTTCACATGCATGACTCCTGGGCGAAGGTCTACAGACTATACCTGCGAAAGGCTGATACTTATAGTGAGCGTTTTCTTTGTTATATTGTCGTGGCGCAATGTGTATGGCGTTGGATGGAGTACCGCTTTCTTGATGCGCAAGGAGTTCACCACAGATCTGGAGCAATCGGTGGACCTGATTTCAATGCATAGCAGAAGCCTAGCTTTCCAGAACACCCCTTGAATGAATCTTTGCTCATTGCTAATCCTTATTGCCGATAGCTTTTAATGGTACTTACTGCGACCTAAACCGCCAATGCCCATGTCCCCAACTCTGGTCGCGAAGTGGGGAACAGTCCTCGGCGAGAAATCCGAATACCGCTTGGAGCACAGCATCTGAGCAGGAGGCCAATTAGTAGTGATATGACCAACGAATAAAAAAAATGGATAGAATTCTATGGCAAAATAAGCACAGGTTTGAATGGCGAACTTAGGACCCGGGATTTGGTCCGATTGTGGACTACGAAATATAACTAAGTACTACAGAGTAGTATATCATCTCTCGATATCCACACACACAACCCCTCCAAGTACCCCTAGACCCATAGCACGAAAATCCCTAACAAGCGAATGATTCAATATTTATATCTCGAGTCAAAAAAGGACCCGGGGGGAAATAGACCATTATAACTATCAGGTCATAAATACTTAAAATCTGCGGGGGACCCCGGCCGTCGAACTACCTGTCTCCCCACTAAGCACCTTCTTTCTCTTAGTACTTTTAACTGCTATACTATTACCGACTTACGTTTTTCTTGGATTATACAACAGTCACATGTATCCATCCTATATACAAATTGAACTCCCCACCATATTCCACCTCCCCTTCTACTCCAACAGGTCACCCCAATTGACCTCCCTCTCCACCATGATGCCACCCAGTCGCCGCCATCCGCGGTCGCTCACAACTCCGAGGGGGAGGGGACCCACCAACGCCTCCGACCTTTTCTGTTCCTCTCATGGGACGAGGGAAAAAGAAACTGAGGGGCGGGAAAATAAGTAGCTAATCTGGCGGGGTGTGTCCGTTAATCGGACGCGTGTGAGAATTCTTGAAATTTTATATCTTTTTCTTCTTCTTTTTTATCTTCTCTCTTTTCCTTTTGAACGGGACTAATTGTGAAACATAATTGCGTTCCTTACTTCTTTATCCCAGCTCTCTGCTTTTTATTTGAAGGACACAGTCAATCATGTCTGCGGAGAACACTATGCGCGCGGTGGTTTTCCGCGGCCCTTATAAGGTCGCTGTTGAGGAACGCCCCGTGCCTCGGATTCAGGATGCCGGTGATATTTTGGTTAAGGTAACTTATACGGCGCTTTGTGGAAGGTTTGTGTGTTGCTTTCTTCTTCTTCTTCTTTTTTTGTCTTCTGTCTTTTTGGAGGGGAGAAGCTGATTTGAGTTTTTTTTGTAGTGACCTTCATGTGTACCGTGGTGTAGAGCCTTCGGGGACGGGCTATGTGATGGGTCATGAAGTTACTGGTGTGGTGGTTGAGACGGGTGATGCTGTGCAGTCTGTCCAGAAGGGGGATAAGGTCGTGAGCGCTTTTACGACATCTTGGTAGGTGACTTAATTTGTTCTTTCCCTCCTCTGCAGGAGGGGATGTTGGTTCGATGATCGCTGCAAGTGATCACCATGGGGCGTTTATACTAATGCATGCACTCTATAGCGGGAAGTGTTTCTACTGCAAACAAGGATACTCTTCCCGTTGCGAACAGAACATGCTTCTGGGTTGCGACCATCTGGATGGTGCCCAGGCCGAATATGTGAGTCAATATGATACTTTACTCCAGAGTACGACGCCATGCTCGGAGCGGATTTTTCTAACGGTTATGGAACCTGCGCTCAGATTAGAATCCCCAATGCGGATGGATCAGTCGTCAAAGCCCCTGAGGGCGTCGACGAGAAGTACCTCGTCCTCATGGCGGATATCTTCCCGACTGGCTACTTCGCCGCACGAAATGCCTTCAAGACGTCTACTAAGGAGCAGATCGCAGAGCAGACGGTTGTCGTCATCGGCTGCGGGCCAGTCGGGCTCTGTGCATTGATCAATGCGTTGGAGTACAAGCCTAAGCATTTACTGGCTGTTGACTCCGTTCCCGCGCGACTGGAACTTGCCAGGGAGCTGGGAGCTGAACCTTGGAACTTCCAGACCGACCGGGAAGGTCTCGACAAGCGCGTCCTGGAGTTGACGGAGGGACGTGGTGCTGATGCTGTCATTGAGGTGGTGGGGTTGAGTCCGGCGCTGAAGACCGGTTTCGATCTGCTGCGGCCGTGGGGTACCATCAGTAGCGTTGGCGTGCATAATGGAGAGGTGAGTGATGTTCCGGGCCCTTTGTGAGGCATGTTTATTGATTGAGGACATGAAGATCCCGTGGAATGGATGTGAGGCTTATGGAAAGAACCTCACGGTCCAGATGGGCCGGTGCCCTGTGCGGTCCGTTTCGGAAGAAGCGTTGAAAGTTCTGAAGAAGAACCAGCATCGTCTTGGGTATGTCATTATTTTTCTGACCCTGACCTCATTTGGTGTTTCAGTACCTGCAGATGCTGATGAACGCGTGGTAATAGCTTCATGGCCGACAAGATCATGCCCCTTTCGCAGGCGGTTGAGGCGTATGAGATTTTCAACGCCATGAAGGTGCAAAAGGTGATTTTCGAGGCGGATAAATAGGTTCAGGTTGGCACGTCGCTAGATCAATGAAGATAAGATACGCCTGAACCCTTCCCATGACATGCAGTCTGCTCGAGAATGTCATCGATTATTATGTGGTGGTAGTAATCAAGGATACTAGGCGAGCGTCAGCCACAGCAGTACAGCACCACCTTGTCCGACCAGCGCGACGAGAGAACCAATTGGGGAATTTCCCTGAAGTAGAAGTAAAATAGATAGATCACACACAGCGTGAACGATGAGTTCGGATTCGCGCGAGCCAGCAGCGTGGCGGACATGAAAGAAGAGCAGGCATAGCCCTTGTTGATGTTTTCCCGCACGAGAGAACCGAAAAACGAAACTAAGCCCGAAGGTGTCGCATCAGCGCCGACTGACTTGACTGACTGACTGACTGACTGACTGACTGAGTGTCTTGTCTTTCCTCTTCTTTCTTTCGCTCCTCTTCTTCCTCCTCCTCTTTTCCTTCTTCCACCTTTTCTGTCTTCTTGCTCGCTTCCCACCACTTCCTCTCCCGCTTCCCATCTCCCTCCTCCCTCCCTCCTCATTTCCTCTGCTTCTTTTCTCCCTCTTCTTCCTCTCCATTCTTCATCCTCTTTTTCCTCCTCTTCTTCTTCCCTCCACCTCTCCGCTTTCCCCCTTTCCCTTCTTCCTTCCGACGTCCCTCGTCTCCCCCCATCTCCTAAATTCCTCCACCTTTTCCCCCGCCCGCCGAAAACCCCTCTGAATCCATCCTCTTTCCTCCCCTCTCCGGCCGCCCATTCGACGCCTGCTTCCCTTTCCTGGATTTCGCAGATTAATCTTCACCTCTTCGGAAAATTTCATCGTCTTTTTCTGCTTCACTTTACGACTTTAGGTAAGAATGCTCGTGTGTTCTCTGCTTCAATCCTGCGCGCCACCTCATTTGTCTTCTTTCCCTGTGTTATCCCTTCACCGTGACATCTCGCGAAAACCATCACTCCCCTCCCGTGTGCCAACACTGATTCGTGGGTGAAGTTCCGTCAACGAAAAAAAACCTTGCCTTTTCTCTCACCAGATTTTTTTCTATCGCTCAAACTTCACCATTCCTCTTTTTACCGACATAATGGACCCTACCGAATTGCACGATACCACCATGGTCGACGAGACCTCCCCGAACAATGTCGACATGATTGATGATGTCGATATTGAGACGACGCCCAAGACCGAGGAAGAATACGCTCAGTCTATGCTGACTCTTCGCGCCATCGTTTCGTCCAAAGAAGCCGGTATCATCATCGGCAAGTCTGGCAAGAACGTTGCTGACCTGCGTGACGAAACCGGCGTCAAGGCTGGTGTGAGCAAGGTTGTTCCTGGAGTTCATGACCGCGTCTTGACCGTCACTGGTCCTCTGAATGGCACTGCCCGAGCCTATGCTTTGGTTGCCAAGGGTTTGCTTGAGGGCGCCCCGCAGATGGGCATGGGTGGTATTGTGTCCAACAATGGAACTCACCGTAAGTCATCCGAAGTTTCTATACTCAACTAAATGCTTGCTCGGTTTGCATATCTAACTGATTCTCGTATAGCCGTCCGGCTTTTGATCTCTCACAACCAGATGGGTACTATCATCGGACGCCAAGGTCTCAAGATCAAGCACATTCAGGATGCGTCGGGTGTGCGCATGGTCGCACAGAAGGAAATGCTCCCCCAGTCGACCGAGCGTATCGTTGAAGTGCAGGGCACCCCCGAGGGTATCGAAAAGGCCGTCTGGGAGATCGGAAAGTGCCTGATTGACGACTGGCAGCGCGGTACCGGTACCATCTTGTACAACCCCGCTGTCCGCGCGTCTGTTGGAACCGCCCCCAGCACCAGCACCATGAACCAGAGCGTCGGCAATGGCTACAACAGCCGTCCCTACAACCGCACCGGTAACGGTGCCGACTTCAGCGACCAGTCCGGTGGCTACGGCAGGCGATCCAACCCCGACACCAGCAACCGTGGTTATCCGCTTGTCACCGAAGATGGCGAGGAAATCCAAACACAGAACATCAGCATCCCCGCCGACATGGTTGGCTGCATTATTGGCAGAGGTGGTAGCAAGATCACCGAGATCCGCAGGAGCTCTGGAGCCCGGATCTCCATCGCCAAGGCTCCCCATGACGAAACCGGCGAACGTATGTTCACCATCATGGGTAGTGCTCAGGCGAACGAGAAGGCTCTGTACCTTCTGTACGAGAACCTCGAGGCTGAGAAGACCCGCCGCAGCCAGCTTCAGGAGTAAATGAACAGCACAGCTTCGCCCTTTTGTCACCCGCTCGACCCCTCGATGAACATCTTTCCCCGGAAAACTCTCGTCGCGCGATTACCACATGCCTCCTCTTGTGCTACTCCTTTTTGATTCTTGATGCTGTCGTTTTCTCATACTATCATATTCTCTGCTACTCTATAATTCCTCTCGTATGTGGAGCTTCTTGGGCTTTTCAAAGAAGCCAGAGCCTGCTGAGGCGGACCATGCATGCCTGTTAGATACCAGTACTATCTCCTTGAATGAACCGCACTCGGAACCAACGACATCATGTCCTCCCACTGATGTTCCTGACTTCTCCCTTTGCCCGCCCGTTTCGTTCCGTATCCTACCTAGTCTTGCCTTTCCGTCGCCGTTGATTGAAAAAGTTGCTCTTCCTTATCATCCGAAACCTCAAACCTACAATGAAACTGGGAAACCCACCCTCCCCTTCACACTACTCGCAATCTTTTACAAACCGTCCCTATTCGCACTGCCTTTGTTCCGTTTCTACTGATCCTCTCTTCCTTTTTTCCTTTCGAGCAACTATTCTCACTTACCTGTCACATGAAACATCTAAACCCAGGAGGGGCTACCCAGCTGTTTTTCCCCATCTATTATCTGCAAGGGTTCCCCCGAAATATCATCTCCGGGCTTCTCAGGCATGTACAATCAGGGACCAGGACGTATCGATAACTACAAAATGAAATGAAAACCTAGTGTGATGGAGCATGAACAATACTTATATTCCAGACTGTAATAATATATACCAGTAGAACGTAGACGGAGATTCATCACTACTATTTACCTGTCTGTCAATGATATCAACAACGGTCACCTACTACTTACCCAGTACGGAGTACTCCATAGAGTATGAACTCGCAGACATAACATAACGTCATCACATAGAATAAGCAAATCACCTGATCATCACAGGCGCACGACGATCAGCTGATCCTAGTGGTAAGTAGTACGGAGTGCTGAAGAAACTGATGACGGCTTGAAACCACATGATCATCTGACCTCATACTAAATAGCTTAACCTAACTAGTTACTTAACCGGGCCGTTGATCATCAGCTGACGACTACACTACTTATCCAACTAACTACGTAGTTTAACTTGTTAGTCGATCGATCGATCTTCAATAAATTATCCGTCTGGCTCGTGCTGTAATTACTTATCGTGAGATAAATGATTAGTAGGGATGAATTAATAGGTCTTGTATTAGTGGTATCTGGTATTTGGGGATGAGTTGATTTCAATTGACTAGTTAGCAAATGATGTATTAGTTGTTAGTCAGTCGTGTTCAGTGATAGAAACTGTATATTGAAATATAATAGGAGGGGTTATGAACTTGAGATTTAAACACCGTCTTATCATGGATAACTTTTCCTGTGTTAGTCACTTACTGTGTACTTGGGACAGGCTATGGCAGTGATGGAGAAAGAAGAAAGAATAGCCAAAATGGAAGACGTATTCATTCATCATGTATTGACAGAAACAGAAGGAAAGTAAGTAAGAAAAAAGGAAAATCGTAGGAATGATATTCCCCTCTATGAGATCAAAAAAAAAAAAGAAAAGAAAAAAAAAAAAAAAAAAAAATGTAAGAACATGTATGTATGTATAGCAACAGAACAAGACAAATAGTTCCACCGAAGCACCAGGTCCAACAACACTCCATTCATTCACTCGGAAAAAGGAAAAAAAGGAAAAGTATTAACGCGTGTCATCACCACAGAGCCGAATATTTGTACATGAATATGTGAAATGATAAGAAAGATAACGAGTATCAACGACAGTGAGAAAAGAATAGGTGACGACAAAACAATCATATCGTGAATTCCGTTACTTATTGAGCTTGTGTTGTGTTGTGGTCATCCCCTCCCTCGGGTTTGACAATGACATCGAACAAGAAATGGTATGGATAGGTTAAAAAAAAATAAAGGCGCAAAGATCCGTGAGGGTCGCTTGAACGGAATAATAAGCTCGTACAATGCATTGGGTCCCAGAATGCATGCATGTGTTTTGGTTTGTTTTTTTTGCAAGAGTCGGTCAGTCAATCAGGTCTTGAATCGGAAGTCCTCGTTAATGGTGATGATGCAGGTGGAAAGCGCTTCGTACACCTCGACATAATGTGCGCCTGGCAGGCCGCAGGGAAAATAATGAAAACAGAGTAACGCCGGTTGAACTGGAAATCAAATACCAAGATTGAGTCGCTGCGTTATAAGTAAGGTGGAGGGCGTAAACGACGTGGTGTTTTGGAGGTAACAGACGTAAAATATTTAGTCAACGCGCTGATCGAGACCATTAACAGCCTCATCAGAAACGGCCATCGGCCGCTGTCGAAGACCAAATCGTCGCGCTCCGAGGCTGTTCGCTCGCAGACGGTTTTGCGCAATCGGTGTGTAGCTAGCAGCCAGTTTTTGTGAAGGGGCAATAATCCTTGTCTGCGAAGGCTCCTGGCGAGGGGTAGTGGACATAGCGTCGTCGGTTGGCATATCACCGCCGAGAGCGGCAGAGCCAATGCCAGGGGACAGCCCATATCGGCGCGAACCTGCCTGAATGTTTGAGCGGGACGTTGCGGGGACATAACCGGGCGTTAATATGCTCCGGCGGAGCGGGATCGCTGACTGCGAGAGTGTCGGGGTACGAGGTTGAGGGAGCTGCGACGGTTGGGATGGGGTTGAATATCTGACATTCCGCTCAGGGCTGGTGTCGGCTATCGATTGCGATGCCGTGTATCCATGCGAGATCCGTTGCCGGGGCGAGACTCGATATGTAGCTGCTGGGTTGGTGATGTCGGTCATGCTTCTTTGAATTGATCGAGGTTGTGGACTCTGATCCGGGGCATTATCATCGTCCGTGTGCACTCGCTTGGTCCGCAACGAAGTCGATAGGCGACTCAATCGTCTCGCAGGCGCCGACGATCCAGGCGATTGTGTCAACTTGGCCTCTGAACCCTGACCCGTGCTCTTGTTGTTGCTTTGGTTGTCCAAAGTAGCGTTGTTCGCCATACTGGCCCGACGTGCCTCTAAACGGCTGGTGACTCTGCTATTGCTCTGCCGTCTAGACAGGCTCTCCGGCTCCTGGATTGTACTTCGCCGAAATGGAGGGGTAGGTGTAATCGTATCATCGTCATCGTGACCATTGATGTGTTGCTCATCCGCCTTTCCTTCCAGGGCTGAGGACGGCTGCCGGCGAAGCTGATCGTCAGACAGCGCGAGACACAACTCAGTTAAGCTGCGGCAGACACTGTCAGCCTTGCGCCTAGCTTGTCTGTCTGATGGAAGGTAGCCATTGACAATAGAAACACCGCCGGATGGTGCCTTGGTAGATGACAGTAGAGTAGACAGCGCCAGCGCATCGGTAACAGTGACCTCTAGAGCTGCGTAGACTTCGTTACCCAAGACCTCCTTTGACTTGGTCAAGGCTGATTGTAAGAGGGGATGGACTGGGCTCGGGGCCGCATTCTGGTCGAGATCGCCCGTTGCTATACTTGATTTGCGGCCGCGCTTCGGTGAGGATGACACCGTAGTAACCGTCGTGGTCGCAGTGCGTGGTCGGTCTCCGGATGCAGACGATATCGCCTCCTGGGATGAGGGCGGAAGCTTTCCAGTTAATTCTAGCTTCTTGATCCGCGATTTTAGATCCTCTAACTCGTCCCAGACGGTGGAAGGTGCGTTAGTCGACAAAGTTGACTCCGTCCCATCCTGACGGGACCGGTCGGGTTCGAATCGGGCGCGTTCCGTGGCCTCCGAGCTGGACGGCTGCCGACTGCTTCGGATGGTTGAAAGGGTGGAATGTCGGTATGCTCGAGATTCGTGCAATGAGCCCCGTCTTTCCAGGTGCGATTCGGGGCTGTATGGCGACGGTTCTGGACTGGTGCGACCTAATCGGCTTCGGGGGAGGCCAATGGTAGATCTTGAGCCAGAGGCATACGCCAAAGAGGAGGATCGACTATGTTCATCCAGTGGATGGGCGGACGCTGAGTAAGAGTAGGGTACAGAGGTGTGGGGGGTGGATGGAGGTTCAGTCTGAGAATGCAAGGGGCTGTCGTAGGTATTCAAGCGAAGTTGCTCCGGAGAAGGGGTCTGTTCGGCAACCCGAGAGGTTGGGGAACGGAGCGCACTACCGGACATTCTGAATCGCGACTGTGAGTTTGTTACAATCGCCTGGTCAGTCTACAGGATAACAATTTATTGACAGCAATCACAGGGCTGGTGGTTACTTACGCGCCGGAGTTCTGAGCGCCCCAGCGACTCACGACGGTCGGAATCCGATCTTGCGATATTCAAAAATACATCCTCATTTTTGGAGCGAAAATCATCCGCGACTGGGGTTCTGTTGCCGTCACCCTGACGGTCCAGGCCGTTCATGGCGCGATTGCGCTCGTCAGCCAGCAACCTCCCTTGAGAGTACGTCACGGTGGACGATGGCATGATGCTATTCACGTCCGAAATCGACTGCTGAGCGTAAAGGGACGACTTTCGACGCTTCGTTGCATTGGGACTCAACACACGGACGGTCGAGTTGGCATCCAGGGGCAGCGCGGCGTCGCTATCCTTTTCTAGGGCCCGCCGCGGCGACGGTGGTTGCGAATTCAGCAGCGCCTGATCGCGAAGGTGGGACAGATGGAAGTTGGGGACGGAGCGCCGGGGGCTGTCATACAAGAAAGTGCGCTGGGGAGTAGGGGACGGGTCGGGACCCGGGGGCGTGTCGTCGCCGTTCAGGACAGAGGCGGCCGCGCTGAAGTGCGACGTCAGGGCTCGCTTGCGCAGGGGATACTGATATTCGAAGCTGAAACGGCTCTGCGGGAGGCGAGGGACGGGCGGGACGAAAGAGGAGGAGGAGGAGGAGGTGGTGGTGGTAGTGGTGGTGGAGGTGGAGGGGAGATGCGACGCAACGGGGGAGGAAGCCGATGGCGAAGGCGAGGCGATGGAAGCACTTGGTGTTGTTATTGTCGGTGCTGAAGGGGAGTCGCTGGCGCCGGCGGATGGGCTTGTTAGCGCGGCTGCTTTGCCCGCGTCACGGGGATCGTCCGCTCGCAACATCATCGTGGCCACGGCGGAACTACGCAGGCTCGGGGCGAGCACTCGAGCTCGAGTCTGGCTTCGTTGGGATTCCGGCGGAGTTCTCGGAGGTGCTCGTTGAGGGGACGAAGACTTGGTCAAATTTGGGTTTGACTCTGACGTCGCTCCAGCACTGAAAGTAATGGTTCGAGCCCGATTCACGATCGAACGGCGACAGAGTGAAGCCGACGGGTCCTCGAGCGATACATGGATGGGCGGGTGCACCGCGGATTCGGTTTTTCGCCGGCGTCGAGAGTTGAAACGATGGTCTGCTGGGGATGAGGAGAAGGGGGAGGAGGAAGAGGAGGAGGGGAGGGGAGGAGAGGCTGCATTGCCAGCTCCTGCTGCGTCTGGAGACATCTGCAACTGCACCACCCGGTCAGGCATCCACACGCATGTTCGATCAATCACTTGGAAGGTTGATTCCTCCAGTCATGGACTCGGAATCCTGAGGCGATCCGAGGCAACTAACACTGAGGAGAATTAATCTCAAACAGTATAGGCGAAAATGGGGAAAAAAAAAAAAAAAAAAAAAGACGGAGTGAGATAAAAAAAGGAAGGGAAAATAATATGATCTGTTGACTGTAGTGGACCTACGGGGTGGACATCATATATTATTATTATACTAGTCACGATACGCAAATTAAAAATATCTACCATGCGATCTCCCTCTTCTCCTATCTACGTACTACTAATTATAACTGACTCGCCTTGAGCCTCCAAGGGCGAAGGAGAAGAGGGGAAAATCCCAGGGACGCCAGGGAAAAAAAGTGGACAGGAGCTCACTTCGATACTAAAACTTGAACATAAAACGGCGGACGGAACGGTTGCTGGCGGGTGGCTGGGCAAGTCTGTAACTTGCTAACCTGCTTGAGCTGGCCATAGACGGGATCGAGGGAGACCAGTGGGGGAGAAGGAGCAAAAGAGAGACTGAGAGTGAGAGAGCGAGAGACGGAGGCGTCAGACCGGAGAATAACATCTATCGAAGACGGATCTGTGATATCATCTCAATCGTTCAGATCGGATTGAGGCTGGTTTCCCTGCATTTTGAAACCCTTTCAATGTCTATCTACTCCGTACTCTCTCTAAATCGGGTTCGGACTGAGCCATATTCAGATTCCCCCTTCAACCGTCCAGTTTCAACCCTACGAACTTCGCTTAGCAATGATCCTCATGGTCCGTGTGGAAGGGCTATACTCCAAAAAATTCTGTGTTGTCTCCCTTCTGTGAAAATTTCGCCAGCAAGACATCATACTCTGTACATTGTAGGGAGTGAACCATGGTTCACTCGCAAAGTCCCGTGGTTGGAGCACTGTCAACCTCGCTATCTTCATGTTTTGATCGGTAAAGATGTCTTATAGTCTACGCGCGCTGGCCTTCGCACACACACACAGATTCAAGTACGCAGTGCACGAAATTTAAAAAGAGGAAAAGGTGGTATATGGCTGCTTTTACCCACCTATCTGAAGGGCTACCTTCGGCCTCGGCTCGTGGGCCATCATAGAAATGCTCTACGTCAAATTATCTTGAGGATACTACCCACTACACCATAGATCATTCTGTAAATCTTTCATGTCAAGAGGGGTAAAAACTACGTACTCCTGAAGACGGAAATTTTCGTCGCTTCAGTCTCCAGTGTCTCCAGCTTAGCAGTGGAAGTCACGACGTCAATTGGATCCTAGAGACCTCTCGTGACTGCTCGTTTGCATGCGTTTAGTACTGTATGTCCGGCTTGAATGCTAACGTCTCGGACAACAGTCCAGGTGATCGCGGCCCTTGAAAATTGGGCCAAAGCAGGCTTAGAACACCGGTCGAATTTATCCGGACCAGATCCCTCTCGTGTTGGACGTAAATGAGGGCTAGCCATAGACCGCGTTCTAGCCTATGGCATCCGATGCCGAATAGCGAGCAAGACCACTACGGCCGAAACCTTTAGATCTACGATTGGTGCGGCGACCGTGCCACAGAAACTGACCGTCTCAGGGTCTCAACTTCAAGTGAACCATGACGAGCCATTAGCTCACCTACCAGGCAACCTGATGCGAGACGTATGAGGGAACACGCATTGACTTGGTGTCTCTCGGCCTTGAGTATTTAGGAAGGACCCTTTATCGGTTGCATCCGAACAGGTGTGAACTGGGGTACCTCGCTTGGGTATCATAGCTGGAATCAAAACAGATCGGCGGCCGATATAGCTCTATGAAGACATCATGGCATTAGCCGATGAGGTAGCAACGCTGCAGTGGAGCGGAAATAGCCCGTGCAGGCTCGTGCCAACGGCAGGAAACGCTGTCAGGTGTCTCATGTAGTGCTCAGGATCAGTGACCGACTCGGCAGGTTCCGTCCACGAGATAGTTGCCAGGTGATTGAGACGAAACAGCATTACCCAAATCTCCAACCGACCTGGTTCCGCAAGCACCTGAACAGAGCTTGTTGGTTGGGGTAGCTCCTCCAACAAGATAAGGATCCAAACGTCAAATGATTCAGTGCGGAAGCTGCGAGGCTATTCTGTCGAAACAATCTATCTGAGGGACCTGTTTCACATTAGCTTGTCTAGCTGCTCGGATTAGGGCCAGTTCTGTCATCGGCAGCAGATCGTGGTCAGCAGGAGCTCCTGCTCGAAGGCGATCTATTCCACTTTATTCTGTAAGTATCATGCTGCCTAGAATGGTAACTAATGTGCGCAACCGATTAGTCAACAATAATAACAAAAGGAGAGATAACTGAGTAAATTGTGAGTTAGTTGGCGAGAGGAAATTTTCTCGCCCACGTACTTCATAATCAAACCCTCCCCACAGCAATCACCGACGTGATGCCGAACGGGCGGTCCAAGTTCTATGGCTCCAACCAGTAACCAGAGGAGAGAGCCCTGGCCCCATAGTCTCAGATAGACATTGCTGCCACGTGGGATTGGGACCAGAAGGGTCAAGTTTCATCAATTGTCTATCAATCCGTGACATCAGTTGCAAGGCCAGTTTGTGCATTTTTATGGGGTATTGGCTAGGAGGCAGGTAGAGCTGCGAGATTGTTGAGGTTTGACGGCCTGACAGGGTAGCACTGCTGCTGCTGCTGCTCATTTCTATTTTTGAGGAACCGTAAGCGCGGCAGTCTTCGGTCAGCCGTAGATAGGATCCTGGCAATCAACGACGCAATGCAGTGCACATCATCGAACAACAAACCCCATGATTGACCTCAGGTCAAGCGTTCAAACGAACATCATTGCGTACACCCACCATCATCGTTGGACATTTGAGACCATAGTTAGTAGGCGCAAATTCAATCACGTCAATCCGTTAACTCTCGTCTCCCCCTCTCTCCCCAGCCGGCGTTGATCGTCCACGGTCGCGAGTGTTTGATAGGCGGGCGGCGTTGTGACGGACGATGTCGCACACGTGACTGCGAGCCCCATCCGGAGGCGGACTAGTGGCTTAGCATTGGATTGGCGTGTTTCAAGCCGGGCTGAACTCCTCCACCGTCGTCCCCATTGGTTTGACTTAGCGCGCGCCCTCTTTTGGCTGCGTGTTTCAGCTGCAGCAGTGGCCGATGGCGAGGTTTGAGGCTTGAGGTCGGAGCTGTGGTATATCCTTGGGTGTACCCGAGCTGGATGATACGAGGATTGCGGTTGTTGAGCGCTGTGGTTGAAACAATCTGAGATGATACTCCTGCTGAAGGAACCACAACAAATCATCCCGTCCCAAGAAAGCCAGAATCCCGGACACTCTCTTTTGTTGCGGCGGAGTACTAAGCACCAACCGTGCCGCGGTTTCTCCTCGTCCCACACTGCCAATAACGGACGGTCCACCGTTTCCAGGGGCTTGTCTGGGATAGTGGATCGCTTCAACTTAGCCCCAGTCAAGTCAGCCTTTGCGTTTCACCTTAGCCTGTGACCCTCCGCGCCGTTACCTGTTTCTCATAGGCTCGATGCCACAGAGAGGTCCCTGCTGAATCGCCATCCACATCTAGTAAAAAAGCGATTCTACCCCTCAAAAAGTTGTGTTCTCTTAAGTTCTGATCTCTTGCAGTCTGATTTCTCGTCCGGTTTGTTTTGGAGGGGGTTGCCCGTGCTTTTTTCTTCTGTTCGTTGTTGTCTTCTCTCAAGCCGGCTTGACCACAAAGAATTCATTGATTAAGCATCCAGCAAACAACCTTCTTGCGCGAACCGTGCACTCCCCAGCGGGTCGGACACCCTCCCCCAATACGGTATTATTGTTGTGTGTATGTGCAGAAGGTTGCTTGGATACGTATCCTGCCGGGTCTGTCTGATTATTATTACCCTCGTGGGTTAAACAGACAGTTTTCCTTCTGTGTGACTTCTGGAAGTCTTCTCAACCATTTCTTTTCTTCTGATCTTTTTACCCCGACCGATTGTCCACACTCCTTATTGTTGTAGGCCCAGAGCTACCGTCGCTACGAGCTCTGCAATTGTTTGACCGGTGTACGGATTGAAATCTTCCTTGAGTCACTACTCTTTCCGGCATATTTGATCTTGATCCCAAGCCTCGCCTTCGGTATTCTGTTGAGGCTGACCGGGCCATCTCCTTCACGCAAGAGGAAGAGCTCTACAGGTATGTACACGACTTTGTTTATTTTTTCTTGTTACTTCATTGTTTTTATCATCATTATTATCGTCCATGTTCCAGTTACGTTGCTATTTCCTTATTCTTCTTGCGTTTATGTCATCTCTGGGTCCTTTCACACTAGTCCCCCATCGCACTTCACTGCCTCTGTTGGTTTTGTTCCTGGACCAACTATCGTTTGCGGCCTTCCCAGTGGCACCCTATTGTGGAGACCATTTTACTTTTTCTCTTTACCTTCCTTTTCCAATCAATCGATTCCTATTCCCCTGCACCTGACTTCTCCGAAGAGGGCCCCAAAGTGGAATTGGGGGAGACCTCGACCGGGTCGGCCAGAACTCGAAGGTGGGAAGTGGGAGTGAGAGAGAAAGAGTGTGAGAGCGAGAGAGCGAAAGAGCACCAGAGAGACCCTCCAAAGAAAATGCCCCGTCACAATTGCAACTCATGATGTTGGAGAGGAACCCCCAGTTGATTTTCATGACTGTTTCTCCACCCCCCTTGTCGCCGTATCGGAACCTTACCCACTCGACCATCACTTCCCAGTTTTTCCCATCCCATTCCTTCCGTTCCCTTCATCCCCCGGGCGATGGGGCCAACCTGACTGGTTACTCGCCACGACCAGGTTGGAGGGGTGTAGGAAGGGAAGGAAGACGAGGAAAAGCATGGAGGATGATGCTGGGATGGGGTGGCTCTGACATGCCGCTGTTGGGGTGAAACTGGCATCTGATTTGCGTGCTTTTGGCGCCCATGATGCACATTCCAGCCTTTGCAGTTTGCACACCAACCCGGGCGGCTAAATTTAGAGCTGCAGGCGCTGGATGTTCTGCTTCGACCGGGCGTTGATTGGGTGGCACCAACTGGCTGAATGGGGCTGTCGGGTACCCACTTTCCCAGCGTCAAGGATGCTGATTGGCTACCTGACAGCGACACGGCCGGCCGGACCCAATCAGGACATCCGCCCTTTCCCTTTCCCGTCCCAAAACGAACTGCTACCATTTTACTCTTTTTTTCTTTTTTCGACTTGTTGCAATTCCCATACCGTGCGGTGGTTTATTCTTAGCGCTCGGGTGGGTTCGGTTGCTTATTATTTGCTGCCGTTGCTGTGACTGCCGCCACTAAAGACCTGCTGCTTGCTGTTGCTGTTGCTGCTGTTGCTGCTGTTGCTGTTGCTTGCTGCTGTGGTGCCTGCCATCGGGGAACAGACAGGCTCTAGTTTGAGTACTTCGTGCTCTGTCACTCTCTCGCGCTACGCTCTCTCTTACGCGCTCGCTGCTCTCTCTCTCTCTCTCCCTCTCGCTCTCTTACTACTCTACCCTCTCTTCCTTTCTGGCTCGACTCACTTGATCTTTTCTTTTCCCTTTCCCCTCTTCTATCTTCCCCTCTCCTCTTCTTACCTTCCTTTTCCTTCCTTTTTTTCTTTTTCACTAAAATCCCCCTCTCTCTGCCCCCGTCATCGCAGGGACTTGCTTTATCCACAACCCTGCTTTTATTTTCTTTTGGGTGGGTGGGCAGTCGTTCTTTGCTCCCTTCCCTCTCCTCTTCTTCCCTGTGACCGAGACCCTCCCACAACTGCTGCTTCTTTCGTCATTCCCCGGAGGAACGACTGCCCACACAATCGCCGGGCGGCTATTCCTCCCAGTTGCATTGTGCCCTCCATCACTTTCCAGAAACCCCTCTTGGTTCTCTGCTTATTTTTTTTTTTTATTTTCTTTTCTGGTTCTTGTCGTTCCCTCCTTCGTCTGATTGTCCATTTTCCATTTCGACTTTTATCCATGTCGCCGTCGTTGCTTCCCGTTGACGTTTATCAATAACAATCCTTGACGCCTCCGTATCACTGACAACATCTTCTAAAGAGGCAACAGTTCTCTTGCGGCATTCCTTGGTATGTTCCCAGTCTCGGACCTTGTTGGGACCCCTCTATGAATGGCTTTCGTCCCATCGTTCTATCATCATCTGCTGCTGCGTCTCCCCTGGTTCTCTTACAACCGCCGGTAGCTCTCTTGGTTTCATTTCACGCTGGCCGATCGTCATTCTGGTTTCACCCTCCTTGCAGCTGTGCTTGCCTCTACCATCGAAGGTCAACATAAGCTGAAACATGGAAGCTGATTGTCCTCTGTCCAAAAGGTCATTTGCGCTGGTAGCAAGTGCGACTCTATCTTGTCTTCCTCGGGCTGGCTGCAATACTTGTGCTACGGCTACATTATTTGCGCCAGCGATCTATAGCAGCTGCGATCCTGAGAGGGTGTCCCCTTTCAAACGCAGGTGTACCTCCTCATCACCCTCCTCTCCGGGCCTCACAATGCCTGTGCAAACAAGCTCACCGTCAGCCCCGGATTCGTTCCCTTCTTTTATGTCTGTGTTTGGGAGGTCACCCGAGTTTCCCGACACGAGGGACCGAACTTCACTCGTCAAACCACTTAGGGTTCCGACCAATGTCACAGTCAACACATCGCGACGCCCACTTCCCTTTCAGCATCGCGAAAGTATATCATCGATGACATCAGGCTCCACTGATTCATCCCCCACCACTACCATCTCCACATTCGATCCTCCTTCGGCCGTGGACACTTCCCCGAGCTCCTCGCCCGAATCCCCGTCATCGATGCCGTTATCATACCCTACATTTATGCCAGTTGCTCACAAGGCCGAGTGCCAACCGCACTCGGCGGCTCCAACCACCGAATCGAAACCGTCAACCGAAAGCCAAAATGTCGCACGGCCCGACTCCCCCGGCAGGCGCGCCCGCAACCTCAAGAACCTTTCTCTGAGGATGCCTCTTCCGTCGCAAGGATCGCGCCCACCTATCGCAACGGCTTCTGTCGTTGAAACCACCTCTCAACACCATCTTTCTGCCCCGCCTTCCCCAATCCATGTACCCCCAAAGGGCATGCGCCGCAAGCCCGCCAATCTCACGATACGCACTCCCGGGTTTGATCGGTCATTTTCTAGCAACGGTAACGATGTGCCGCCCACTCCGCACGCTTTGCGCCACACCGAGTCCTCACCGTCCCTCACTTCGGTGTTCTCCCCATCCTTCGGCCCGAAGGGTGGCATGCAACTACCCCGACCCATGACCCATCATGGCGCACGGCGACCGTCGGGCGCGTCGGAGAGCAACCTCTCCCCTCTGCAGACTGTGCCCGACGAAGGATCGGGAGTGCTGCATGAGTTGGAAGAGGAGGATGATCATCTTGACTCGAGAGAGTCGACGCGGCGCAGCGAACGAGGCTATCCGAATGGACCGATCCAAATCTATGACTCCGGCGTCTTTCTGTACCTGGAGCCGACCGCGCAGGAAGCTTCGCAATTCGATGTGGTTGTAAACGTGGCAAAGGAGGTGGCCAATCCGTTCACCGCGACTGCTGGTAGCACTGGTACGGTCGTCAGCACCCTGCGCAATGGATCGGCAAGTACCAAGCGAATGTCGACTGGAGAACCGTGGACAGCCATTTCCGAAGCGTCCTTCAAGTCTGCCTTCGAATACCCTCCCAATGACGAATCGTCGCCTGCCACCCCCCAGAACAACTCGTCTGGACCGGAATACGTTCATGTCGGTTGGGACCACAACTCCGAGATTCTGGAGGATCTTTTCCCGCTTTGCGAGTTGATCGATTCTCGGATCTCTGAAGGGAAAAAGGTGCTCATCCACTGCCAGCTTGGTGCTAGCCGATCGGCATCGTTGGTGATCGCCTATGGTCTCTTCAAAAACCGGCATCTGGATTTCAACTCGGTCTACGAGCTTGTTAAAGAACGTAGTCGCTGGGTTAGCCCCAACATGAGTCTGATATATCAGCTGACAGACTTTCGTTCGCGGCTCCTCCGCGGCAAGCTCTCGAAAGCGGCTCCGGAGGAGTGGTTTGTCGGGGGCCCGCGCAGGTGCTCCGAGCCTCAGCCACCACAAACGGCCAGAACAGATATTTCGGAAGCCAGCACGCCGGGTTTCCTTAGTGGCAGCTCGGATGCGGAGCAAGCTTCGTCTAACGGCCTTTCGCAGGCGTCGATGAGCTCTCTTTCGGTGTCCTCCACAAATCAGACGACGCCTCTGTCGATAGAAAACCTCGGCTTCTCTCAGTCACTATCCCACAAGCGCAGCTTGTCTCCCCGGCCACTGCCTTTCCGGCAGGCTACGTATCACCTGGGGCCGACTGGCAAAACTTTACAATCCGAATATACTGCGCCTTCGTGGCGTCCCGAAGGTGGGCCATGTTCTCTGGCCAAGACGGATGTCTTCGTGCAAGACATGCCAGATGGAATGAACTCCCTTTTCTCCCCGAGAACCACCGGATTTCTGGCCCCGCCTCTTTCGCGTTCTATTGCCGACTGCCTCGACGACGATGGTCCCCACGGGCTACGGTTCGGGTCGCGAGTTGCAGACCCTCGATCACCGCCTCCCGGCAATGAGCGCCTGATCATGAGGAATATTGATGAGTTTCTGTAATTCTGCCATAATGTCCAAGACAGATTGTCTTGAGGACGGGCTTCCGGGAGCTACGTCCAAGAAATGATTCCATGACCATATACACCCTTTTGAGGTTTACTCGTGTTGACCTTGTCCCATCTCTACAGCCTTTCATTCAAGATCTATTCGATCTGCCTTCATTCTTTTTCTTTTTCAGCTGTGGTGGCAATTTTTCTCATTTCTCCCTTTCCATTCTTCATCTTCTTCATTTGATTCTTGATGACTTGATGACCAAAGCGGGCTTTACGGTCGTTATTTCTTTCGTTCATACATCTGCCAATGTGCAATTTCATTCCCTTGGTCAACCAGCGGTCCATGTTGCATTCAAGGCCGTGCGTCGACATTGCATGCGTTTGGTCAACCGGCGTCCTGGGTGTTACAAAAGATGATAAAAGGCGGCGAAGAGTTGCCTGGTAACTTGTAATATTATTCCTGTTCGTTTCTGATGCACCCCGTGTATTCGTCCACTCATTCTGTGTTGTCGATATTTGGCATTTCAGCTGCGAAATACCCTGGGGCTAGTGATTGAATCAAGTTTTCAGCAAGAACTTTATCCGCAGTAATAATTGTAAGTGTATCCAGTAGTAGTTCGGAGTAGTTAGTTACTTTGTAGTAGCGGGTTTTCAGCGGGCCGAGTGCCGAGCGGCTGGCGTTGAAACGTCATGCGGGTTTGTGAGACTTGCGAAATTTCGACACAGCCAATCTTGCCTCCAGATTAGAATACAAGAACACCACAGCTTGAAACTATGGCCGACGACAGCCATCCGGCGCATCTCTCGCCTAGCGAACTCGGCACAAAAGACTAGTAAGTATAGCAGCCAGCATCCATCCGGAGAGATGATGATAGCAAACGAAGTTTTCCATCTACCCCGCTACCCCTCATAATCCATAACATCAATTCTACCACCATATCTACACCAGCAATTCAAACTCGCTCCCCTTTACTAACATAATGTTATAATCAATGATCATAGCTGGGAAACCTTCTACGCACGCACCCTCTCCCACCTCTCCACAAAACACAACACTACCACCACCACCGCCAAACCTACTCCCAATACCACAAAGCCCAATGCCTCCGAAGAAAATACTGATGAAGAAGACGAAGAAGACGACGTAGACGATGACTCCGACCCCGGCACATCCTGGTTCTCGGAACACAATGCCCCGGATAAAGTGCTGCAGTTCTTGACGGATGAGGAGTTTCCGCTTGCGCCGGTTAATACACTCACAACCTCCGATAATGGTGGTGAAAATGGTGATAGTGATCAACCTAGTATCCTCGACCTCGGCACCGGCAACGGGAGCATGCTCGCGCTATTAAGAAAAAGAGGCGGGTATAAGGGCCCCATGGTGGGGATTGATTACTCCATTCGGAGTGTGGAGTTGGCGAGGGAGTTGCAGAGGTTGAGGATTCATTCGGCTTATTTGTCGGATTCTGAAGACGAAGATGGATCTGATGCTGAGGGTGAGAGTAAAGGTGAAGGTGAAGGTGGAGATACGAATATTCGGTTTGAGGAGTGGGATATTTTGCATAATACTATCTCTACTTCTGGGGATGGAAAGGGCAAGGTTGATTGGTTCCCGTATGATAAAGGCGGGTTTGATATCGTGCTTGATAAGGGCACGTTTGATGCTGTTTCGTTGTCCGATGAGGTTATTCCTGATGCTGATGCTCATGCGTCATCTGGGAAGACGATCCAGAGGAGAGTGTGTGAGAGATATCCCGGGATTGTGAAGGGGTTGGTAAGAAAGGGTGGGTTTGTCGTTGTGACTAGTTGTAATTGGACGGAGGAGGAACTTGTTACTTGGTTTACTTCTTCTGCTGGCGAGGAGGATAAGTTGGTGGTTTGGGGACGCGTTGAGTATCCTCGGTTCCGGTTTGGGGGCAGAGAAGGTCAGGGTGTTTGTACGGTGTGTTTTCAGAGGGTATAATCTTGTTTCTATCTTAGATAGTATTCTGTTTATTATAGACTTGGATAGTTGGTATAGAAATGATTGGTCTATGTCTGTCTTGGCTCGCTGCTTGTTGTATGTATCTATGCTATGTCATTGTCGTTAATCATGGCGCATTCATCCATCCATCCTTACGGCAATGATGGTAGTCTACTCATCTCTCTTCTTCAAAAGTGCAATCACACACCACCGTCTCCTATTCTCCGGCCCCTCGCCCTCCCTCTGCGCCATCCACTCGCGACGCACCTCGCGTCCATCCTCATAGCCCGAAACTAAATCCCGCTCGTAGATCCGCTCAATCTCCAATCCCGCCTGCACCGCCGTCTCGAAAAAGCCCGCGACAATCGCCCGCCCCGTATGAAATCCAGACACCACCCAGACGCGGCCGCCAGGGGCAAGGAACCAGCACATCGTGCGCGCGAGGTTCTCGTGCTGTGAGCGCATCCAGTAGCAGTCTGCGGCGATAATACGGTTGAAGCTGGCCTTGTTTTGCACGGCCCAGGGGTCGGTTTCCAAGGTGCCCCATTCGTGCGGTTGGATTGTCACGGTCGTGGAAGTCGATGACACCTTGGGTGAGCGCAGGTTGTGGTCGAGGTTGAATTTGATGGCGCCTGACAAGGCGGGGGAGGAAGGATGGTCGGTTGTTGTAACGGTGGATGCTTGGGCGAGTGCGCAGACGACGGATGGTAGTGCGGCGC
The DNA here is from genome assembly GCF_001889945.1 of Aspergillus brasiliensis CBS 101740. Taxonomy (NCBI): domain Eukaryota; kingdom Fungi; phylum Ascomycota; class Eurotiomycetes; order Eurotiales; family Aspergillaceae; genus Aspergillus; species Aspergillus brasiliensis. The sequence continues at coordinate 1,323,621 of NW_027137446.1, read as the reverse complement.
CTGAAGGAACTCGTTAGTATTTATGTATGTGTGGTGATAATTTACGAGTATTCTTTTCTAAGGGAAAGTGTAGACAGGCAAGAAAGGTATACTGACCAGCGCCTAATTCCAACACCCTCTCCCCCTTCACCCTCCACATGGCAACCTCATCCGTGCTCTTCAACTGTCCACTAGCTTCCAACTCATCTGCCTTCTCCACTCCCTCGGCAACAACCATGGCCGCACTCCAGAGGAAATGTGCAAACAGCTTTCGGCCCTCTTCGATCTGAGTGACCTGGCCATCAGGGCGGGGCAACCCCTCTGCTATCTCCTGGGAGCGCTTGTCGCTCTGGCCCGGGTACGAGGGCACCATGATTTCGAGATCGCCATAGCGCGGAGACGAGTAGAGGAGATGCTGGCCTGGATTACCGTGGAAAGAGGGCGCATCATCTGGGAACAGGTGTGGAAGGAATGCGGCGAAAAGGTCTTCGGAAGATTCATCCGAGTCGGCTTCAGTCTCGGGGTCGGCGAAGTCGGGACGAGGGGCAGAGTCGGAGTCAGAGTTGGGGAGGGGATGTCGACGAGGGAGAGGGCGAAGGCGCGAGTACAGCATTTCTGCTTGGGTCTTATCACAGTGACTCTTCTCAATAGTTTTCTGGGAGGGGCGCCTGAGGGGGAAAAAAGAGGAGTTTGAAGTGGCTCTACTATAGACTTCACGGTGGGAAAATGATTGGTGTATCCACTGCCGCCACGGCCAATCGGAGAGAGCCGTGCCTGAAGTATAGGGCCGTCCCTTTTTTCGGAGGGTGAAGAGACTTGACTATCCATGGATACTCGGTGATGATGTGCAAGGTGGAGAGCTACGGTGCGGGTTTTCTGAATATTCTAGAGGCGCGATGAAGATTAGCTTTTCGCTGTCCGGAGAATTACTGAGGCTAGTCTACTGGTCCAGTCGAGCATAACTAGATCGTAGAAGTTGGTCAGCTAAGTACTTCGTAGCTAGCTATACGTTGTTGAATACCAACAAGAGGGGGCTTGCAGTCTAGCGTCTAGCCATCAGACATCCTCATTACCATTCCTTGTTATTGTATAAGCGAGGGTGGAAGGCATCTGATGCACCCGCAGCAACGGCCGCATCTCACACTGCGCGTCTACGGAGGAGAACAAGTGACTCTCCTCCGTTGGATCGAATCAACGGAAATCCTCAGGCCCGATCGACAAGCCGATCCTGACTTGATGCTTACCTTACTTTACTAGCCGTTCTCTTTCCATGTACCTGACCAACGCTCGTGGTAACTTTCCTGCAGAAAGTATCGCGTATCACAGGTCAATGGATCGGTCGGATGCTACTCCAGACTACAGCTGATGCTCCGAGCAGGTCAGCCCACGTTCTGCTGAAACTTTTCATACCACCACCTGCGAAACTAAGAACAGATATCACCCCATACCTGTTTGAGGTGCTTCTATGGGACCTGTCGTTAACGTGGCTGTATGGTATAAAGATACCCGATTGTGTCCAGATTCCCCGCTCGGTCGAGATCACAACGGTTAGAGGTCTAGCTTCTTATTCTTCGCCCAACTACTCCCTCAATTGCAATCGAATAGGGATCCTGGTTGTTGACCTGTCAACGCGACGTGTTTTGTTCAGAGCCACATCGTCAATCGCGAGGCACGGATCACCCTACGCTGGTGGCATTGTTACCCATCGGAATCGTTGGCAACCGTGTCTGCCTTCCATGTCTGCAGTGCCCTTCAAAGGATAAAGTTTATGCGAAATCGGAGCTGCTCGTTGGGTATGCTGTGAGAGAGCCAAGTCAGCACCGATTGATCAGCTCATGCATCACCTATTGACATGGTCCGTCCGACAGAGTAATAACAGAGGTTGACGCGTTGTTAATGACCAGGGGCGTCTCGTCAAGTCTTGCGATGGGGAAATAAAGGCGCCCTCTTATTCCTGAGACCTTTCAGAGTCAGGATGCCAGAACAAAGGTGGCCAATCGTGACTGCAAGTGTAGGGACGCGCAACGGACAAAGGAGTAGGTCATTCTCAAAGGCGTCACTATATAGAGAGCTAGATACTTTGTAAGTGCAGCGCACCACATCCCGATCGCTAGTCAGATAGTGAGTAGTTTGTAGCTAATTATCGGCTAGTTAAGTTGTCCTCTGATAAACCCCCCTCGACACGCCAGGCACATTCCTATTTGTAACAATGGGCGGCAATCGCTATCAACTGATTTGGGCCTCCTGACGGCGCTAGACCCGAGCAGGCAACTTGGCTGGGCTGCCATGGAGGGGGGTCTCGAGATAAGGCCGTGACCCCGTCATATTACATTACCGGTACTCCAAACCGGGTGGCAGTTCCCCGGTCCCTCTGCCAATCACCCGTATGGTACCGTTATCCGCAATGATGTCATCTCCCCACTTGCAGGCCCTAGACCGGTCCATGGCAGCGTAATAAATTACCGTATGGTCATGGCCATGGGGGGGCGGGCACCCCCGATCAGCGAAAGAAAGTGAGTGAGTGATTTTTGGTGGGAAGAGTAGTTAGTCAGTCAGTCAAGTCAGTCATCCATTCATTCAATGTACCACAATAGATCGATTACTGGCATTAGTTCCTCTGATACTTTGGGAGGGAGGGAAGGAAAATCATAATTGTCAGCTGTTGGATTTCTTTTCCTGTTCCTTCTTTTTTCGATCATTGTATCTTGAGACCTACAGAGTAGTATTCTTTAGTCTTTCATTCTTAGTTTTTTTCTCTAGGCTGTCTCAACTGTTTATTTAAAACGACAACAAGACAGGAAAAGAAACAAAAGAAAAGATGAGAGAAAAAAAAAGTTTTTGGGAAAAAGAAAAATGTCTGGGGTGTCACCATCCATACCAGAACTGGTGGGCTGCTTGCTGAACGGATGATCAGTCCAACAGGTGACGACGGACTGGGAACTACACTTGTCCTTTTGCGACAGTTTCCCAGAAATAGTAGACAGCAGCCAAAAAAGCAAGACATCCAAGCAGAAACATTCCATGAAAGCTCTCCGCGGATTGATCACCTTCTGGACCATTCTTGTTATTCTATTTTCCTTCTTTTTTCTTTCTCTTTGTAATCGTGTTTTTTTAATTTTTTTTATCTTCAATGTTTTCTTCAATGAAACCCTCCAAGGCACTGGTTGATATCATCCATCCATCCAGACCTGGGTCTCCCGTTCCCTCCAGTCCACTTCTCGGAAGCCCCATGCGGGTGGAGCAAATCACATCACTTGCCTGATTGTTCTTGTTTCTTGCTGGTCGCCGGTTAGTCAGGAACCAGGGCAAACCCTGACCAGGATGGTGAGAGAAGAAAAAAGAAAAAAATGATAATAATAAGCAGAAGATCCTGAAGGAATTGCAATCCTAAATTCTACAAAGTAAGATGTTCGTCAGGTTGACTGCAAACCAGCGGCGATGATTAATTATTTTTTATTTTAGTGAATTTGCCCGAAGCTGACGGATAAGCTGAATGGCGAAATTAAATGGAGCACCTTTGCCAGTGTCTGATCGCCCGAACCCCCGCATTGCTCAAGGCCAACTCCTGAACTTGGACTAGCGAACCCAAAAAGGGCCAATTTCGAAAATGGGCAACCCCCCGCAAAATTAAAAAAAAATGGGAAGGTAGGGAGTAAAAATTACCTTAAAATATTTAGATCAATACGGTCCATATCGTCATCCATCATTGGATTTAGTAGATTTCCGGTATTTCTGTAAAGTAGCAGTAATCGTACAATGGCCTCACCCAATCAAGGGCTGTAATCCGTCCCGGCCAGACGGCCTCGTGCTGCCATCCAATCCGTTCATCTTTGCATCGCCCTGCATCTTTTTTTGTAAACCACTCACTAGTAAGTTAGTAACAGTAGCTGTTTAGTCGTGACTGTCTCTCTGTCTGTCTCCTCTTTCTCCTCTTTTTGTCTCTCTGTCTCTCTCTCTCTCTAACTTTCCCTCCCTCTCGCTCTCTCTTGTACTTCTTCCCCTTCCATCTTCCACTTCTACGTCCACCTCTACTTCACTCTTCCCCCTTCTTCTCTTTCTATTATTCACTTCTCTCCTCTTTCATTGATCCACCGATCTTTTCCTCCCTTTATCTCAATCCATCTCGCCTCCCATTGACTCACCCCCCTCTCCCAATTGCCCCCGTGATTGACTGCTTGCTTGTGCTTGGGTCCTGAACCTTTTTACCCTTAGCTCGCAGGTACCTGGTCGCCCGCTCGTATCCCTGGGATTCGCCTACCAGTTAAACTAGCTTTCCAACCGTCTCTCTCTTTCTCCTCTTTCCTTTCTTTCGCCTCTTTCTTCCTTTTTTTTTTTTTTTTATTCTTCCTCTCCAGCTTCCAACCTCTCCCACCACCAGCTGTCTACCAGCAACCAACACTCCGCATCGATTACTCATTTTCCATTGCTCGTCACAAAAAAGGGCATTCATCGAATTGTAGGCCTGAGAGTCCACGTACTCAAAGATGGCCTCATTCAAGGTAACACTCCAGCTTCCATTCCAACGGGCACTCCGGCTATAGTCATGCGTGGATTAAATCACCACTCTTTCCCAGTGGGTCAGGCTAACACGATCATACTTATCTCTTAGGAATTGTCCCTTTCCCGTCCGCTCCCCCAACATAACTCCCGTCACCATTCTCACTCCATCTCCCTCGGTGCCGTCAACTCCAATTTCCGGGTGACTCGCCGCAAGAGCGTTACTACTGCTGCCGCCGCAAATGCTGCCGCCGCCGCGGTCGCGGCGTCATTGAAAGAGGCTCCGGGCGATGGGACGGGGATTACGATGCCCTCCCATCGGCGCGGGAGCCGGAAGGGTCTAGAGTCCAGCTCGGTCGGAGCCCCCTCCGGTTTCGGCTCTTATCTTTCACGAAGCATCAATAGTCCCAGCCAAGAACCGCCGGTCGCTCGCAAGACATCACCCAACCAGGCCAACGATGCATCGTCAACAGGCCCGACAAATGCAGATGCCAATAACCCGAACTCCAAGCCGGTCAGCACTAAGAATCGAAACAGACGGGCCAGCGAAGGATCGCACCTGGTCAAAGGCGAAGGGAAGCGTACCATGGCAGATCTTCGCTGCGATCGTTGCGGGAAAGGGTATAAGCATGGCAGCTGCTTGTCCAAGCATATGTGTGTATCCTCCCCCCATGCCATCCTGCCGTCTGGCTCGGTCCGGAGCAATGCGCCATGTCGGCTCTGTGCAAGGTCGCCCTCGTGGTCATCCAGCTCCCCTTTATCTCCACCTCTCCTCTCCTCCTTTCTACCTCTCTCTTGCCATGCTGGGACGCAGTGGGTTGACGTTTTATGGAACTTAGGTGGGAACACGACCCTGCATGGGCAATTACCTCGAAGCTTTTGATCTCCAAACATCAGCAGGTCCAGTTGCTGGAGGCTGCCTCCGTTCTGGTCACTATGACTCAGGATGGCCCGGAGGAGAACGGAGAGGCCGAGTCGGATCTTTCATCCGCGTCACCAGATGCGTCGTCGGAGCTTCGGGACGGCCTCAGCTCAGCTGAAACGACCCCGCCTCCGATGGATGAAGATGATGATGACGACGACGAAGATATGTCTGTCGAACCGGCGACGATGGACAAGCGGTACAGCGCTGGCAACCTGTCAGCTCACTTTTCGCATTCCTACCAGTCCGGTCCCTCGAGCTCCTTCACCAGCAGTGCTCCATGGGCGTCACCAGCGTTTTCGCATTTCCGCCATTCCAGCATCGACACCCGCCCCTCCACCGCAGAAGCCAAGCTGCACGAAGACGATGAGGCCGATTTAGCTGCTGCCATCGGACTTTGCAACTTTGGAACCCCGCGCATGGGGCCACAGCAAATGTCGCCGAGCGTGCCGCCGGTGCCTCCACTCCCTACCCGCTACTTGGATCAAGCCAGCTCCGTCGACAACCATGGCCGTAGCCTGGATCAATCGAGAACAGGTGCTACCGATGTGGCTTTCTCCAGCCCCGCACCGAACTTCCTCTCGCTGTCCTTTAACCCCTCCTTGTCCTACAAGGTGTCCGATGAGCGAGAAGTGAGAACCGGCAATGCTGACCGTGCCAAGCGGCAGCATCGCAACGCGGACGTCGACTTCGGAAGCCGGCCTACACAGGCAGACGATGATGATGACGGCGTCTTCGGCCGAATGGAAGAGTAGAATGACGGCTCACGTTCGTCTAGACTCCCTCCTTCCCACCCTCCGGATCTTCATTTTCATTCTGGTCAGCCTTGGATCGCTGGCCAGACCGCTGTATTGCAGCCATCACTTGATGACATGTACGAGCTTTGCGCGACTTCTGTAAATGCTGGTTATTATTTTTGACTAGTTGCGTTGAAACTGGAGTTGGAACACCCCCTTTTGCATGTATGCCAGTTTACCCCAGGATTTGTATACCTCGGCCAGGTTGACCGAACAAGGTCCGCCGACCCACCCACACACAATGTCCGTTTATACCAATTTCATTTGTCGTTTGGAATTTTTTGTACCTATTAGGTCGCTGCATCCTCGTATCAGACGTCAAGGTGTCTTTGCATATCTTTTTCTTGGTCCCTCGTGCCGGTTTCATTCCCTTTCTTTTTTCCCTATCTTTCCCCCCTTATACTATATCTCGGTTATCATTACCGAACGTCATGATCTTGCATTGTCCATTTTTGGGATCCGGCTGAGGGTGCCGTGAAGGAGGGAAGTTCATCTTCTACATTCGATTTACGAATCAATCAATACAATACCAATAAATACGTCCATACGTGATGCGGGAATCATAGAGGCTCTTGTCGATTCATGACTGGCATCGTTTGTATATCTGTATTCTGCTGTCTACTGTTGTAGTGGTATTACTTCCTGAACTAGAAACATTCCTTTTGTAAGAAAGAAACTGTATTTTTAAATCCAATGCATGGTGCAGTAACTTTCATTGTTCATTCATCTGTTACTGTTCCTAATATAGAAACTGCGTCTTGAAACTGGAAGAGGCGCTTCGGTTGAATGTCAGCCTATCATGATAATCTGTGGCTAGCGACGTAAACTGAATGACAGTTTATCGGAAACAGAAAGTACTAAGTATAGAGTAAGTAACTTGATAGTAATTGACTACTAACTATCATATATGTATGTATGATATTACACCTTCATCCTGATGTATATTTCGCCGACCGACGCCAAACAAGTAAAAATAGAAAAACAAGCGAAGTCTTTCTCCCTTGAGAAGAGCTTCCCCAAAAAAGGCATATGTAAGAAGGCGAAAGAAAAGAAAAGAGGAGGGAGGAGGGAGTAAGGACAGTAAGAAAAAAGAAAATAGAATTTCATAGTGAGGAGTGGCGTGATGGCTGTGCGCGTGCGTCGTAGACTTTTGTAAACGCCGGAAGCCCAGACGAAAATTTCGGGAGATGATTATAATATGGTCAGAGAAGAGAAAGGAAGTGATGAATAGTCTGTATGTACGTGTTGGAGACCCCAGGACTCCGCTGGAATCGGGAAGAATATGAGTTCGAGAATGATAGGATTCTTCGTGTCGTCATGTTATGGTCCGTTCGGCGGGCCGCCGTTGGTGTCACCGAAGACTGGGAAATTATTCGACATATCCGCCCAGTCCCATTCGATGGTCATTGGCATTTGCCAAAGGTCTTGTGGGACGAAGGGTTGTTGGAAGGGTGCCAGAGGAGTATCGGGACTGGCTGTGAACGGTGCCTGATCGCCGAAGTTGACGCCTTCGAGGTTACCCGGGCTGAGCATTTCAAAGTCTGGTCCAAGGCTGGATAGACCGTGCATGCTGTCCTGAAGGTTCGTAGTGAAGCCGTTCGCTCCAGAGAGCGGCTGGCCTGGTGTAAAATTTCGTGTCTCATTAGGTATATTGGCTGTGGGCTGGTTCGGATTATTAGGGAACGAGGGAGATGAAAAGGGAACGGCCGAGGGTGGTTGCGGCGGCACTGAATCTGTTGGCTTCGCGGCTGGTGTAGCGGGTTGGCGACTTTCATCTGATGTGTGCCCCGGCGCATGCCGTGGTTGTTCGTCGGGAGCAGATTTGCGCTTCTTCTTCGAATGGCTGTCTCTTTCGGCTTTGTCAAGAACTACCTGGGCAATGCGTTCGAACTCGCCGCAGAGAGCAAGCATGCGCTTGACACTTCCGTTCGACTCGTCAGAGACAAGAGTAGACAGAAAGTTGACGACCACGTTCATCAATTTGACATCGGAGCGAGCCCGAGCATCATTGGGATTTTGCAGAATATTAGCAAATAAGGTAACAAGAGAGGAGACCGGATAATAAAGTATCAACCTGTTTTATGTTAGTTGTGAACCAGCAGTCCATTCAGCGCAGTACTCACCAGACACAGGCGAAATCGCCCTGGGGTATGTATTTGATAAGATTAATAGAGGCTCTTGCAGCCGTTACACAGAGAACTGCCGACAAGAATACTCTGGGATTCAACGGTCTGGCATTGAGACCTTGGATCGCGTAATTGGATAGTCGGCTCGTCCAGTAGCCATGGTGTACCGACATGCGGTGGATGGTAGTCAAGCAGTTGTAGTACGCAAAATGGAGCACAACAACGTGCAGTATAAGGGGCGTATGTGTTGTCTTGATTTCGTTTTCGGGTCGAAGTTCGACGGGAATGCTATCCTTCCATTCTTCAAGCTCTTTATCAAGATCTCCGATGGTGTTCAACAATTCGCCATCAGACTGTTTGGATGCTTTGGCGGAATAGAGTCGCTTGTACACTCGGCTTTCAATGATGGCGAAGCGGCACATGGATCTAAACAAGTTGAACTTTGTACCGTCCGATAATGGAACGTTGCCGATATTGTCGGGGGGATCGTCACTCGGTAACTCAACGTTCATGTCATCATCGTCTTGGACAGGTGGCCGACCGGACCGAAGACAGATACTATTTTAAACGTTAGATTTGTGATCGGTCAGATATCAGGGATGTGACTTACTCTTTGTCCAAGAGGTAAGCAATCCAAAACACTCGTTTCCGCTGTTCCACCTCCACCGGATTCAAGCCGAATCCAGAACCCCGTTTGTGAAGACCGATACTATGAGACAGTCTGATGGCAGCTGCAACCAGGAAAAAAGACGGCTGTGGGTTTGGTGTCCCTTGCAAGAAAAGCGACTACGGATCGATGAGCACTTAGACCATACCAAATTTACTTTTGAAGATCACTTACCATGCCGAGCAGCGCCTGAACACTTAGTAGATCCGTGTTCCGCATAGTAAGCTCAGTCAAAACAGCCATAGCGTTCTTCAAGTACAGCCAGGCCTTCTTGTCTTCCTCTTGAGGCACCAGGTTGCTCATAACTCGAAGCCGGTGCGAGATCGCCAGGACCACGTTGATACTAGCCCACCAGCCAGATCCCTCATACGGGTCCCGAGAATATTGGCGTTCCACCAAGTGCATGAAAGTCGGCTCGTGGAAGAGCGGGAACATACAGTTGAAGTTGGAAAAGAAGTCTCGAAAGAGAGACATGGCCTCTTCCTTGGGCGGCAATGGCTTGAACACGCGACGGGCGAAGATATCGCTGAATATCTCCGGCTTCCAGTACATCCATTTATTGTCGTCAATATAGGCAGAAGATATCATGTCTTGGAATGAAGTGTCGCCGGTCTTCTCGTTGACCCACTGGATACCTTTGGGAGAGAAGATGGAGAACCCCGAAGAGGACCCTGTCATTCATTAATCCCCGCTCATGCTGTAGATAACCAAAAGCACTCACCGATATAGCGCGTTTCTCCGCAATTGTTCGTCACCAACGAGCACATCATATCCGACAAGCCCTCTACCTCGGTTTCTGATTCCTTCTGTGATTCCGGCGACGTAGCAGCTGTATGCGGGCTAGATTGAGAATCCACACGGGGGGTGGAATGATGCGATGAAGTAGTTGGTTGCGATTGAGCGTTGGATTGAGGAGCATTGAATTTATTCGGACTTTTAGGACGACTAATCCCACCGTTTGCTAGCGATCGATCGGCCAGGCGTTTCTCCAGCGTTCCCAGATCGGTCTTTCCACCATCATCTTCGGACAGTAATCCCGAAAGACGGAGCAGCGACTCCATCCTTCCTAGCCGGTTTTCCAGTCCTTCGATATATTTCGCGCTATAAAAGAGAGGATCCGTTCAGTCAAATAGTTGTGTGAATCAGGAGACAAATGGAGTACATACCCCTTTGGCGGGTTCCGTTTCTTCTCGACCTGTGTAAACACACAATCTGTCTTGTAATTGATGCAGTGCGAGCACTTGGGCATTTTCCCATCACACTTGATCTTCTTCTTCCGGCACATATCGCATGCCTATGCGGCGAACAATCAGCGCGATAAACTCCCAGGAAACACTTCAAGCGCATCGCTATCGACTTACCCTGGCAATTCTTCGCCTCTTAGCATCATTGGTATCTTCTCCGGCGCCCATTGACTGCTCATCCTGGTAAGACATATTCTGATGAGCGGATGCCATCGGCGAACCATCTGGTCCATAGGCGCCATAGAATTGCGGCTGCTGATTCATGAGCATTGGCATGTCGAAGCCCATGCCATCGGGCGCTTCTCCGATGCCGTCCATCGTGACGTGGGGGCGAGGATCCAGCGACGTGCAAAGTATAGGAGCCTGCCTATGTGACGGAGTGGAGTCCCAGTCTAAGCGGGTATGCTTCGAGCGTCTTGGGCGATGCGGGGTTCGTCCCCGACGACGTCAACGGGCAGATGTGAAGTAGCGGCCGTTGGGGCGGGAAGGTGTCGCGAAAATCTAGATGCCGATAAGGAACGACTAGGGTGAGCTGGGTTTAGAGCCTGTAGTCGGTGGGGAAAACAAATAGGATTGAAGTAGTAGAAGGTAAAAGGGAGGAATTAGACCGTAAGGCAATGAATGATGGAATGGCTGAGGGAAGAAGTGTGGCTTACTCAATCAATCCAGTCTTTCCCCGATACAGGCACGTGGCGAGAGTCTAAGGACGATAAGGCAAAAAATGAAAGATTGGGGTAAAGAAAAGAAACGTAACGGAGATGATGTCAAAGCTTCATCAAGGGAAATGAGGGACTGAAGGGGATTGATCTGATCTGTCAGACAGATTTAACAATCCATCAGAAAATCATGGGGGCATGCCAAAGAAAAAAAAAATATGAGCACGATCGTCAGTCACAGCTCCTGGATGAAAGTTGAAGGAGTCATCGAGCTAACGAAGGTTCAACTGGTCACGTAACAGCTTTGCTGCCTTTTTGGCTTTGTCTACCCTAAAAGAGTAAGAAAGGGTAAGAAATGAGAAAAGAGTAGGTAAGCAAGCTTCGATACTGTTCCAGTCAAGACTTTGTTGTCCCTGAAACGGAGGTAAGTAGCGCTGCGGACGGACTTAAGAGGATCATCTACAAGATCGGCTGAAGTGTGTTGGAGTCTCTTGAGGTTTTTCAATCAATACTGTTACTATCCAGGGGCGGTTATCATCGCCTCGTATTCGCGTATCTGATAGTTCAATCTCCTTTAACTATCTACTCGGTATCGGCCATGCAGTGGTCTACAGCTTACTGTGACTCTCGTCGTTCCCCAGTCCTGGTCTACTTACTAGGATCCTATTTTCAAGACCCCGAGTTGACTAGTCCAGCACGGAATCTGATCCAACCGGGCTCCGTTTCTGGACGAATAAAAATGGGCAGGTGACGGATAGCTTTTTCTCCGAACAGTCCGTCCCGGCCGGCCTTGGCTTGGCAGTCTGGCTTTTTTCCTGAATTTCCTGGCGCCCATCGGTCTTTCGGACTTTGCCCAGTCCGGCGGCAGGGCCTTCCTTTCCTTTCTGCCTGAGTTGAGTTTAACCCCTGCTCCATGTTTCTTTCTCTGTCGGTGGGGTTCTGTCCATTTGGCATACTCTTCCCGCTTCAGATCGGGGGCGTTTTAGGCTGCCATCTTAGTGACGTTGTCTATTTACTGGCGATTTCAGGGGTGAAACCTTACGTAGTAGCCTGGATGAAACGTGGATACTATCTGATTGTCTAGCGCATGGGCATGTGAGTGAGTGCTTGGACAATCAATCACTCGTCTGCATTCGCCTAATCAAGTATGGAGCTGCGCTGGTTCTACACATCCAGTCACATTCGATGATGAGACTTGATTATACAGTATGGTTGAATCTACCAGTCTAGCACGCACTGTAGAGTTCACCCAGGGACTCCTATAGTAGATTTTCATGACATAACAAAGTCAGGTATTCTTCTGAAGTCTGCGACATGCCAACAGCATTGATAGACCATCTTTCCGGTGGTTGGTGCTTGCATGTCAACAAGCCTTGCTGAAGTGAACGTGAGAAAGATGGCCAAGATACCAAACGGAAGTTATATATTCAAGAGTGGCGATCTCATCAGGATATAGTAGACAATAGTACAAAGCCCCACGCAAGGAGCACGAAGACATATCTTTCATCTTCGGAAAAAGAAATCCCACCAACGCCTCGCTATGCTCACCCTAAGAAGAATCTCTTGTACAATAGAAGATACCTAAAGTATCCCGTGCATGTTCGTGTTTCCTCTCCCAATTCCACAAACGCCCCGAACTGTTCGTCGATGGAGGATCCGTGTCGGAAGAGCCTTAAGTGTGTTTGTCGAGGAACTCCTTGGCCTCGTTGATCTTGGTGGCCAGGTACGGGCTGCCACCACGATCGGGGTGGTTGAGAAGCATGAGCTGGCGGTGCTTCTTGCGGACCTTGTCCTTGTTGAGGGTACGCTCCCTGTATACTTGGTTAAAAATAGAGGAAAGTGGCGAGTGTAGAGAGGTTAAACGTACGGAAGCTCGAGGATCAAAGCGGCTTCACGGCGAGTCATGCGCTGCTCGAAACCGCTGTATACTAGTTAGTGATCTATAACGGAAACTCTGGAATTAACGATATATGACTAACCCCTTGTAGAAGGCCTTGCCCATGGCATTCACACCTCCCTTGGAGCGACGGTAGGCAACAAGACCGGCGCGACCCTGGCAGATAAGAAGTACGTATTAGCCTCCTGCCATCCGTCATGCAGATACAGGCCAGTTCCCAAGTCAGACTTACCAGGAAGGCCGCAGTAGCGACACCGAGACCGATAGCAATGGTAGACATCTTGAAACAGTCGAGCGACTAACTCAGCAGTAGACGGAGTGAGGGTCGTAGGACACAGCAGGAGGGATATCCAAGAAGTGACGTTGGGGAAAAGCGGAAGTCCAGATAAAAATTCGGAGCGGCGCCGCATTACCCATTCCGGTTTAGCGCCGGTTGCTCCACGCTTCAATTTTTGATGAGGTTCCTGTCCTGAACGTCGGAGATCTTCTTTACACGACGGTGGGATCGAGGAGTTTTTTGCGGCTTCTTACCTCATATCTTTGAAGATATCCTTTTACTTATAGTGATCGCCGCTTTCGGGCTCACAGACTCAAACAACTAGCCCAACATGAGGTGCGTACCCCGGCGTTTTGCCTCTGCCCATCCCGGGAGAAATTTATCCAGCGGCAAGGACTTGCAGCTGACCTACCTGACAGAGTTGAAACGTGCCACTTTTGCTCTCGGCCTGTTTACCCTAGCAAGGGTATCCAGTTCGTCAGAAATGACGCCAAGGCATTTCGGTTTTGCAGAAGCAAATGATAAGTTCCAGCCCCGCCCCCGGTCTTATCAGGTTTAAGCTAACTCCTACCACCCATCAGAACTTCAAGGCTAAGCGGCAACCGAGACGTGTGAAGTGGACCAAGGCCGGTCGCGCTGCCAAGGGCAAGGAGATGATTGTCGATTCGTCGCTGGTGCTGTCCCAGTTCGCCAAGAAGAGAAACGTCCCCGTCAAGTACGACAGAAACCTGGTTGCGGCGACGATCAAGGCGATGGAGAGAGTGGAGGAGATCCGGCAGCGCAGGGAGCGTGTGTTCACGAAGCGTCGTTTGGCAGGCAAGCTTGCGCGGGACCGCAAGCGCGAGGCGGATCGCAAGGTGGTCATGGAGGGCGAGCACCTCATCCGCAAGGAGCTCCGCGAGCGGGAAGAGGGACAGCCGTTGGTGGCCGAGGTTGCCAAGGCAAGCAGACTGCATGGCGAGGAGCGTCTCAGGCAGAAGAAGAAGACCAGAATGTTGGTGGATGGAACTACTCAGGAGGAGATGGATGTCGATTAAAGGGCTATGCGTTTCTCACGTTTCTTTCTCTCCGGCTATCTAGTCGGGTTCGATACCTTGAGGTTATGATGGAGTTGGGTTTGTTCTGTTGTTTCAAGCTTTTCCTATCCAAAAGTATCCAGTGGTCTCTGGGATGAACTTTCATGTCCAAAATGCTTTTTTTCTTTGCAGGTATATTGACTTAATCATACAAAGACGTGCTCTATAGAATCACCAGTTGTGGAATGCTCGTGGAATGGAGGACGGTGCTCGTAGGTCTTCTGGGGCTAAATGAGCATTATCCAGTGCAGTGCGCCTGTACATTCCAGCAAGAACACTCTAATATGCAGTAGAAACCCCGGTAGGACCCTCATATGGCATCACTACTAAGTTAGTAGGCTATCTAGTGCATATCTCAGCCTTCCCCACCAGTGCTACTACCGTCATCACCACCCGCTTTCAGCATCTAACCTGTACGTGCCGTAGACCGCAGACAAATAGAGAACGGTGATATTAGCTTTGAATCTCAACCTGATTGTGCAAATCTCTCAAGCACACCCAGTATTACTGATGGCTGAGGTCCACCGACTTCCTTTGGGTTCTGGCCGGGGGCGGCGGTGGGCAGATGAGTCAGCCGGCGAACGGAAGGACGAAAAACGCAAGAAGGCGGGAAAGCGCGTGAGCGAACTTCACAGGCGACCTCAGCTCCTCCAAGAGCTTTCCACCTTCCCCGCCACCTCTATTTCAAGAAGAGCCTCTATGGCCGCATCAGCCTTGAGGTGCCATTGAAATTTCAGACCCCCGCCGCACCTTTACCTTAGCCTCCGGGCTCATCATCCTCGACCATGGCCTCTCTGCTCCGGCGGCCTGGCAACCTTGCTCGATATTCGAGGAGAGCCGCAGACTGCCTTTACCGCACAAGGCCGCTCTCTGCACACGCTCCGCAGTCGAGACTGTCAGCCCTGATTATCGCGCACCGAGCCAGGACGTTCGCTACCCAGTCCCCCGGTGGTCCGAACCCCCCGAACGACAATGGCAACAATAAGAACACGAACTCATCAACCGGGCCCGGGAATAATGGCGGAGACCCGAAGAAGCCGCAAGAGGAGCCTGTGCTCACTAAGGAACAACAGAAACATCTAGACGACTTCATCGCACACTTGAAGGAACGGTCACCACGGAGTCAACATGAGATGCTCGACGACGTGAAGCTGCACATCGAGAGGAACGGATTGCCTCCGCCGGTGAAGGACTTCATCGATAACCATATCGCCACCGGACGTCCCGCCTCCCTCATGACATATATGCGTTTGATGCGCGACCTGGCCGCTTACCTCGATGACATCGCTCGTGGTGTAGCGCGGATCGAAAACGAACGATTGATGAAGGAAATCGAGGAACTACAGAAAAAAGAGGCACAGGAAGGAAAGCAATCAGGGAAAGAGGAGGGGCAAAAGGATCAGGAAGGAAAGAAGGACGAACAAGGACAAGATAAGCAGCGGAAGGACCAGAACCCGTTCGGCAAGAAACCGGCGGACCCTCGAGATATGATTGTTTTCAAGCTCGACAATTTATATTTCTGGGCAGGCTTGCTTGTCAGTTACTATATCTACCGCAGCTTCTACCCGAGCGAGAACAGCAGCGATATTACGTGGCAGGAGTTCAGGGCAAACTTCCTCGACAGGGGCTTGGTTGAGAGGCTGACCGTCATCAACAACACCCGGGTTCGGGTAGAACTTCATCGTGATGCCGTGGCTCAAGTTTACCCCGAATCGCCTGCTGCTCACCCTGGATTCTACTACTACTTCACCATTGGATCCGTTGACGGCTTTGAGCGGAAATTGGAGGAGGCTCAGCAGGAACTTGGTGTCCCTAGTTCTGAACGCATTCCGGTCACCTATCAGGGTGAAGTCCCCTGGGCTGCGACACTCATAAGCTTCGGTCCCACGGTCCTTCTCTTGGCGGGTGTGTTCTTCCTGTCGAGACGTGCAGGCAGCGGAGGTGGCCAGGGTGGCATCTTTGGCATTGGGAAGAGCCGTGCCAAACGTTTCAACCAAGAGACCGATATCAAGATCAAATTCTCCGATGTCGCCGGTATGGACGAAGCCAAGGTGGAAATTATGGAGTTCGTCAGCTTCCTGAAGAACCCCGAGCGCTTCCAGAAGCTTGGTGCCAAGATTCCACGTGGTGCCATCCTCTCGGGTCCTCCGGGTACTGGTAAGACGTTACTCGCCAAGGCCACGGCTGGTGAATCTGGCGTGCCCTTCTTCAGTGTCAGTGGATCGGAGTTCGTTGAGATGTTTGTCGGTGTCGGTCCTTCTCGAGTTCGTGACCTGTTCGCCAACGCGCGGAAATCGACGCCCTGCATTATCTTCATCGATGAAATTGATGCTATCGGTAAATCAAGAGCGAAGTCGAACTACGGTGGCGGCAACGATGAACGTGAGAGCACCTTGAACCAGATCCTTACTGAAATGGACGGTTTCAACACATCCGAGCAAGTGGTGGTGTTGGCTGGTACGAACAGACCCGACGTTCTCGACCAGGCTTTGATGCGTCCTGGACGATTTGATCGGCACATCTCTATCGACCGGCCTACCATGGACGGCCGTAAGCAGATTTTCGGCGTTCACTTGAAGAAGATTGTGACAAAGGAGGACATGGAATACCTGCAAGGAAGACTTTCGGCTTTGACTCCCGGTTTTGCTGGTGCTGATATCGCAAACTGTGTCAACGAAGCCGCTCTGGTTGGTATGTAGATCCGATTCCCTTTCAAAAAAGTTCATCCGTCTATCATCCAGTATATACTAACCAGTCTCTGTACAGCGGCCCGTGAAAACGCCGACCACGTCACCATGAAGCACTTCGAGCAGGCCATTGAACGTGTCATCGGTGGCTTGGAGAAGAAGTCTCTCGTTCTCTCGCCCGAGGAGAAGCGTGTTGTGGCCTATCACGAGGCTGGACACGCCATTTGTGGATGGTACTTCCGCTGGGCTGATCCTCTTCTCAAGGTCTCCATCATCCCCCGCGGTCAAGGCGCTTTGGGTTATGCCCAATATCTGCCCGCTAACGGCGACACCTACCTGATGAACGGAAACCAGCTCATGGACCGTATGGCAATGACCCTGGGAGGACGTGTCAGTGAGGAACTGCACTTCGACACAGTCACTAGCGGAGCCAGCGACGACTTCAACAAGGTCACCCAGATGGCTACCGCCATGGTGACGAAGTTCGGCATGTCATCAAAGCTACGCTACATTTACTACGAGGAGGACCCGAAGAGCCAGATGCACAAGCCGTTCTCCGAAGAAACGGCTCGGGATATTGACGCTGAAGTCCGCCGCATCATCGACCAGGCCCACAAGCAGTGCCACGACCTCCTGACCAAGAAGAAGAAGGAAGTCGGCATCGTAGCCGAGGAACTCCTCTCCAAGGAGGTCCTCAGCCGCGACGACATGATTCGTCTTCTCGGCCCGAGAGAATGGCCCGAATCCAACGAGTTCGCCAAGTACTTCGACGGCCGCGGCGGCGCCACCATCGCTCCCCCTGAGCCCACGGAATCCACTGAAGGCAAGGACGGACGCGACTCCACCCCTATTCCCCCATAGATGATGCAAACTCCTATTGGAAATCCTCAAATACTATCCTTCTCTCCTAAGAACATCACTCACGGCTGACGAAAGGTGCGGCGAGGCCGGGGTTCTGCGTGCATGTCTTCTTACTCTTATCATATATCGTTGTCATTTTTACCTTCCACGTTTCCTCGCTTGGGTTTTGTATTTATTTATGTTGTGTGTGTGTCTCAACTCGGAGCATCTCCTTTCTAACAATTTCCCTTTTGTCTACGCATCTCATTCCTCCCATCCGTCTACTGTTTGTTACCTTCCAAGTTGTCGCCATAAATATTAGGACTATGACTGATTTTGTGTTTCCTGCGTGCTTGGTACTTTGCTCCAGATTTACCTCCCCAACTTCTCTACTCCTTTCCCCGTCCCCCCTTGACATCCTTCCCAGCGGTCAATCATCCGTCACCTTGATATCTCTAACATGACCGCCTCGTTTCTCCTTTTCTCTTCCCTCGTTCGCTTTCTTGAGGAGAGCGTTCGGTGTATTGTACTGTATAGTAGGTAGTTATTTTATATTGGTTCTCATAAATAGATGGTAGTCGAGTTTAAATCACATATTGCTATAACTCAGGGGACATTTTAGGTCAATGGCTGGGGTGTAAAGTACTAACTATAGTAGTAGTAGTAATGAAAATGACTGGCTCTAGTCTCTGCCACACATCATTTGTGCTGTACACTTAGAAACTACTATTAGAACGCGTATTGTCAACTTCAAGTACAAGGGGCCTGCCCAATCGCCGCGTGCTTCTTCAGAGGTGGAACTTTTCAATAAACTCGACAAGGATATCAAAGACTGAACATGACAAAGCTTATATGCAAGCAGCAGAATAATATATGTTTTCCAGAAGGTCCAACACCATAAAATATGTACTCCAAAAAAAGAAATCGGAAATATCACAAGAAACCGGAATCAATGAAAATGACAAACACCCAGAACCGAAATAAGAGGCAGATCGAGGTGCACCAGCACATTGAGTATCCTCCAGAATCACTGGCTCTTCTTGTCCGCCTCGTGAGAAATCTGCTCGCTCTCCTCGGGCTGCTCAGTGACAGCCTTGCGAGCCTTCTTCTTGCTGCTCTTGTACTTGGGTTTGACCGACAGACGGGGAATGAAGCGTCCTACACGGGCCTGGTACTCGCGGTACTCGGGGTACTTGCCGGCGCTGATCGATTCGGTAAGACGCACGCTACCCTGGAAGATGAGCAGAAGGCCCAAGACACCAATACCGGTCCACTGGACGTAGGATTCGGTGCGGTAGCAGTTCCAGAGGTACAGAGTGAGCCAGATGGCCTGCTCACAGAGGAAGTTCGGGTGGCGAGACAGGGACCAGAGGCCACTGACGACGAATCCACGCTCCAAATCCTCGGGCTCGTACTGGCCCTTGTACTGATCAGGGATGCGGGCTGTCTGCTGGTAGTTGTTCTTGGCAGTCTGGAAGTTCCATTGCTGCTGATCGGCAAAGTATTCGATGATAATGAAGAAGAAGGCCACCCGGGAGAAGACAAGGTCCGGAACCTCGAAGGACTTGTGGTCCGACAGACGCGAGAGAAGGAGGAAGTTGTAGGTCGGGGCGGTGATCAAGAGCAGCAGCAAGGACTGCGTCAAGCTGATGAAGAGGATGTTGAAGATGAAGAAGACGAAACGGTTGTTGACCTTAGAGCGCACGATCTGCCAGCGGTAGTCTTCAGAGCCGATGGAGTAGCCACCACGGCGCCAGTAGTTGAACGTCAAGCGGGCCTGGGCAGGTTAGCATGGGTGGACGTAGTCCGCAGGCTATCACAATAACTCACACTCCAGATCAAGGTTATGGCCGCGATAGTGTCCAAGCTCTGGGTCTGGAGACCCGACAAGCGGGCCCAAAGAGCAAAGTGCACATTGTAGATGGACGGCAGGATACTCCAGAACCGGTCAACCTGGGAGTAGTTCCTGTTGATCTCCGAAGCGATAACGAACAGGACCGATAGAGCCAGACTCAAGAAGAGGGCCGAGATAAAAGGATTGGTGGAAAGGTAGATGTCCTTGAGGATGTTCACATCCTTGGCTGCGGCTGCCAGCTGCAGTCGCTCGGGAAGCGCCGCGATTTGCGACAAGAAGGGTAGGACAGTGTGGCTGAAGGAAGCACAGTCCACGACGGACTTGACGTCAGGGAGGGGTAGCGCCATCTCGGTCAGATGCACTGAAGGCAGGATTAGTTAGCTGGTTGCTGCTGGGGTGACAGGGAAGCTTCTCGCATGTGAGTGGAAGCAAGACAAGACCGGGTTGTGGATGGAGTCAAAACAATCACCACAACAAGCTGGGCCGGGAAGCGTGACCGAGCAACCACCCGTCGCTGCCTGATTCAGGCCCGAACATTTTCCCAATCCGGCCATCAGGGGAGCTCGGGCCATTTTGTGATCCTCAGGAATCAAAAGTCTATTTTCAGGCAGAAAGGCACCCAGGCATCATACCCGTGACTCGCGTCTTTTTCGCGTCTACAACGACAAAGTAGATAGACAGTATGTGAAGTTGTCCACTTCGCTAGAAAAGATCAACAATCTTTTTTCGATTGCGCTCTAGACGGGAGCATTGGTCATGGGCATACCTTAGCCTTCCTGATCAACTCAGGCAATTGCCATGACGGCACAAAAGGTACTATGCGTGGCAGAAAAGCCGGCCATCGCTAAAGCCGTGGCCCAGCACTTGTCCGGCGGCTCCTTTCAAACAGTGAGTGGTTTAGTGCCAGGACTTGCCAGTGATTTTTGAGAGTCATAGATGCTGAAGTAGCTGTACTGTAGATAGCCATCCGGGGAAATCAATACGTGAAAAATTATGTATTTGATTTCAATTTTGGTGGCCCTTGGGGCACTTGCTCCGTGACCATGACCAGCGTCATTGGACACTTGACTGGTCTGGATTTCGAACGCCAATACAGGACCTGGTTGTCCTGTCCACCATCAGCTCTCTTCGAAGCGCCAGTGCACGAGTCTGTGGCTGAAGTATGTATTTCTGCGCAACTCCAAGACGGTCTAATTTATGAATCCCGTACTGACACCTAGCGGCAGGATAAAGTAGCCATTGCAAAAAACATCCAGGAACAGGCCCGGCGATGCAAGGCTCTTTTTATCTGGACAGACTGTGATCGAGAAGGTGAGCATATTGGAACAGAAATCCGTAAGCAGGCAAAGGAAGGAAATGCTCGCATCGTCATCAAACGAGCAAGGTTCAGCAATACAGAGAAAGCGTAAGGATCAGCTCCCTGTCGGTTCAGGTTCTGTTGCATTGCTGACTTTTGGATGAAGCCATGTGCTTCAAGCTGCTCGATCACTTATCGAACTTGATGACCTCCAAGCGAACGCCGTCGCGGCCAGAATCGAACTGGATCTTCGGATCGGTGCGGCCTTCACTCGTCTGCAAACCCTTCAGCTGAAACCTCTTTCTGCAGCGCTACAGGACACTATCATAAGCTATGGTATGATTCAATCTTTCCTTGTGCAAACGCATCTTTAACTATCGACCAGGATCCTGTCAATTCCCGACACTAGGCTTTGTAGTTGATCGGTATCTCCGCGTCAAGAACTTCAAACCTGAGACCTTTTGGGGCATCAAAGTTATGCATACGCGGGACGACATCAAGGTCAATTTCCTCTGGAAACGCGTTCATCTTTTTGACAGAGCTGCGGTGACGATAATGCTCGAGCGATGTCTAATGGCAAAGAAAGCCAAAGTCACCAAGGTCACCCAGAAGCCCACCAGCAAATGGAGGCCTCTACCGTTGACAACAGTGGACCTTCAGATGATGGGAAGTAGATATCTCCGCATGGACAGTCAGACAATTATGAAGGTAAGACGTGTGACCTGCCTTATGCCCGAGCAGAAACTCACACAGTCCAGGTCGCGGAAGCCCTATATACGAAGGGATTTATCAGTTACCCACGTACCGAAACAGATCAATTCGATAAAGGCATTGACTTGAAAAAGCTCGTCGAGAAGCAGCTACCGGACGGAAACTGGGGTCAATATGCCCGACAGTAAGCATCCCTCAGACATGCCTTTCTGCGTTGCTAACATTTCAAGTCTTCTGGATGGCGCATTTAAGACTCCACGATCAGGTCGACATAACGATCAAGCCCACCCGCCTATACACCCCATTTGTTGGGTCGCACCGACAGCTCTCACCGCTGATGAGAAAAAAGTCTACGAATTCGTCGTCCGGCGCTTCCTCGCCTGCTGCTCCGAGGATGCCAAGGGTCAGTCGACGGAAGTCGAGATCCAGTACGGCGAGGAATTCTTCCACGCCAAAGGTCTCCTTGTCCTCGAACGGAATTACTTGGATGTCTATGTCTACGACAAGTGGGAGAGTAGTCAGCAGCTGCCCAATTTCCAGATGGGCGAGATGTTCGAACCCACTGAAGCCAAGATATTCGATGGCAAAACCACGCCTCCGAACTACCTGACCGAACCGGAACTGATTGGCCTGATGGACGCTAATGGAATTGGCACCGATGCTACCATGGCGGAGCACATTGCCAAAATCAAAGAACGACAATATGTTGCCGTCCATTCGCGCGGGAGCGGCCGAAACGCAGTGAAGGAACTGATCCCCACTCGGTTGGGCATTGCCCTGGTGGAGGGATATGATAATGTATTCGCCGGCATACCGGATAGCCCTTCTCTGAGCAAGCCTTTCCTTCGGAAGGAAATGGAGCTGCGAATGCGGGAGATCTGCGCTGGCAGGCGGACACGACAGCAGGTTGTGCAGGAGAGCCTGGACATGTATCGGGAGGTGTTTGTGCACACACAGCGGCGGATCAATAGGCTGAAGGACGCCTGTCGAAAGTACCTGGTTGAACAGGAAACTTCCTAGCTGTGTTGATCGAGAGTAATATCTGGAGGAGCTGATCATGATACCCTTTGCCGGTGAAATCCACCGAACTGCATATTCCGGTGTGGCGTTGGAAAGAGTTATTTTATCAATATAGTCCAGGTGCCTGCGCGAAGATCTCTAGTTCATTAAAACTTTACGGCTAAGCAACCCACATGCAATTTTAAATTTCATACGATGTAGTACCAAAAGCCACAACATCCACACAGCTGCACTATATACTTCCAGCTTCAGTCCGCCGCCAATACTCCGGTACATGCCGCCTCCATTGCCCATCAAGCGTACAGGCACAACGGCACCGTTTCTGAGAATGGTCAGTAGAATACAATTTGTCAACAGTCAAAGACAGCTAGTTATAAATATACCCTTACCTTCCAACTCACACGTTCCACCTTCTTCATCCTCTTTCTCCTCTTTCATCCACCCACATACTCCACCCCTCTCCATCTACCACGATATACTATCACCGATGCTGGTCTCAAAGCCATTCTCATCCATCACCATGGATATGCGCAAGCTATCATTCATTCTCCTCCTCCTGTCCACAACACTCATGGTGTATCTCAGGACTCTATTGGCGCGTCCTATCTACATTTACAATAACCAAGAGCTACTGCAGGTCCCAGCACCCCCTTCGCCTTCCGAGTCAGCCTACGCCCTCGCCTTTCTCGACGAGCCCGTCTTCGCACCCCTGGCATCTCATATAGCGGACCACCCATATCCGTGGCGTGATAAGCGGCCATTCCAGGAGACCAATTATGCGTTGCTCATGGGTGCTGTTCAGACTCTTCTCGAGGCAGATAATGAGGAGGAAGAGGGTAGTGTGGGTTTGAAAGAGAGCTATGAGCAGCAGGCTTTTGTTGAGAGGAACTCGACTGAGACTTATTTTCTCTGGGTTGGGGATGGAAGAGATGAACAGTGGCCTTCTTGCACTTAGGGAAGGTGTACAGAGGAATCGAAAGAGTGAAGGCTTCCCTTCTAGTTTATGAATTGTGAAAAGTGCATTTTAGGATCCATTGTGACGGGATGTTCCTATTGAGGGAATTCTAAAGTGATTTTGGATTATCAATCCGACTATAGTATTCTGTTAATGACGCCTTGCTTATGAGAGTAATTCTTTTGACATACTGTTTTTATCATCCTAGAGTCCTAATCAAGGTATGTAAGCAGCCAGCTTGATAATTTGGACATAACGCTTTATAGTGGGCAGCGCCTTCAGCTCCCCTATCAGAAACAAGGAATAATCCATACAATTGAAGGCTAAGCCTATGATAGTTCTTAGCTTTTGCAAGCTTCATTTTGAGCTAGATCGAACACGTCCATTGTGAAGGACGATGCTAAGCCGAAAGAGGACCCTGGTCATATCGGTACTACTGCGTTTAGACTTTAGACAACTCAAGAGGATATAGCCGCTAGAGTTCATTACAGTTCGCTAGGTTACTAAGGTTCAGGAACGAGAAAGCTATCCAACCAGCATGTGACAAAAAAGAAACTTGTACGAGTGTGCACCACATCATGCTACACAAAGATATGTCTGCCTAATAGTGCTACAATGATGATCACCCAGCGACTCACTAGCTGAACAAATTAAGGCGGTCTCTATACAGTATACCCATATAGGCAAGGAAGCTATACGATCTCCAATCTAGGTTCAGCATTAACTATATATCTTGAAGATGACTATGCAGTATTAGGTAGTTCAGTCTACGTGATTCTCTATCTAAAGAGCTCTTCTATCTTAGATAACATACTCTCTAATTAAAGCTATACTAACATTAACATATAGTAACATAGACATTTTTTTCCAGATATAGTGGTCAGATTATAGTTCTGAAATGACTCAGTTAGCTGTAGAGTCCCTTAGCCGCTATATATAGTGCAAACACTTGTTCGCCAGCATCCAATCGATCACACTTCTGCCCTGTATCGTTCCTCTAACTATATGATGGATTCAGCTCAGCTCCCCTGTCATGGCTCCTGCCATTGCGGTTTAGCCAAGTACTTTGTAATGATCTCGGTGCCTCCGTTCGACGAATCACGGATTCGGGAAAATATAGCAGATAGTAAAGAAAGAGCAAAAACATGTTGAGCAAGAAGCTTGCAAGGCAATGCTAAACAAGTCCTTAATATGTTTTCAGGGTGATTCAAATCTAATCAGGTTCCTGAGATTAAGGTACGCTGTCTTATCAAAAGGAAAGCTGAAGGCACATCTAACTGTATTCCGCTAAAGATCAACCTGAGGAAAGCATGGATCTTCGTCCAGCACAATACTCTGTTGTACTGTACGCAATCAAACCCGTTCATTCAGATATGGATCTTCCCTAGTGTCCATGTTAGCAAAAGCCGCCAAAAGATACTCCGTAGAACGACATTATATGGAAAGACCCGACCTAGTTACTGAAATGGTATATATAACATTATGTAATCATAAATATCAACAGACTGGGGTTATAGCTCAGTGGTAGAGCGCTCGCTTTGCATCCCTTCCGCTAAACTGCGAGAGGTCAAGGGTTCGATCCCCTTTGACTCCATCTTTTTTCCCACCACCATCGAAGATGGGGATTTCCTTTTTTACCTTCTATAAAAATATCAATCATCCTTATATGAAAATTAGTATTTACTTTTTGGCCAGGTAATACAGAATGATAATGTGGCTGAGCTGCTTCGAATTAATACTATTGACTCATTCATCGAGACACTATGTGGATAACTAGTGTTATTGTTTCTCTATATATACTCCAACAATATGTCTCTTCTGGCTCGGAAAGTTACGTTCCTAGCTAGAGTAATATAGGCTGAAGCCTTGCAGCATCTGAAATTTCGTTTAGTTTAGCATCGATGAAAGCTGCCAGACGTCTCCTACAGTCCTACTTCTACCTAGAAAAGAAAGGACGGTCAGGAGATCCTCATCTCTAGTAAGCAACCTACACACGGCGATAACTGGGAGCAGCCATTAAGATACAAGGATTCTGTTTGGTACTTGCAGATCCTCACATCCTACAAACAAAATTACTGAAGCTTATCTGCCTGACATAGAGGCAGAAATAGAGTATTTCTGTACAGCGATCAGTCCAAATGGATTTATATAAGTGCTATACTCCCTTCGTAGCCAAAGCAAATGAGAGCGATACGCAGGCAAATAATAGCCCTCACAGCTCCGATTGAAGGACCTAATCCCTGCTCCAGGAAACACCCATGCCAGATCCACCCATCACGATGGACCCCTTCAGCATCAAACGGGTTCCCTACATCGTATTATGCAACATCATCCGACAAATCCCCGACTGGGTAACACTGGAGAACCTCATCGAAGCCTCTCCACGAATACAGGAGATCTTCGAACCGGGCAAGAATCCCAATGAAGCAGCAGAGCCCGCAGCAACGCACATAGTCGACATCATCCTGAAGGGTAACTCCATCATGAAGGGCCAACTACACCGCCACTTCTGGAGGATCACAGAACTGAAACAATTAACCCCAGAAGAGATGAAGGAGGAATTCGGGGGAGCACGTCCTGTTCTCCGAAGAAGTGGCCTAAACGAAGGAAGGGAACCCGAACAACGCAGTCTCACAGAGTTCCTCGCCCGCCATAAACCTCCCTCTTTTATATCCCGAGTTGCGTTATGGGAAATGGTCCACGTGGCCGCTAATATCCAGCGATTAGCCTGTGCATGCTTGACATTCCTCAGGGGCCTGTTACAAGCTCACTGGGACTGGAACAAGAGGTTCCATCCAATGAAGCCACTGGACTTGAGCCCGTTCTCATGGGAAGAGGAGTACCGCGTCTATCGCGCTCTGTGGCATTTGCAACTATATTCTGTGCTGCATAAGGCAGGCATCTTCCCCGTGGATGGACCGATTGTGTGCGTCCGCGGCCAGTATCAACCTTTGGTTGGTACCTGGGATTTACTTCCTGGGGTGGCCCGGGTTGAGATCCAGACAGTGTCCCAGTGTCTTTCGAACCTTGTTAGGGGGAATCATAACCTTAATCTGAATGGGTGGAGAGAGTGGGCGGGTTGGAAGAAGTGGTATCCGCTTATTACTGAGATGCCGGATGCATCTCGGCTGGAGTTTGGATTTCCTGTCTGGAGTCCTCCGCCCCAGCCTCAGTGTTTGCGTGGTGTGATTGAACCTTTCCTTGAGAGGCTTAAGGATTGGGCGGCCCAGAATAAGCTTGACTTCAAGAAGTCGGGGCTGGAGTTGTCGCACAGTTGGCATATTCCGGGCAATAGGATGATTGGCTTGCTGACGTGGAATGTTAGCCGATTATTTTATTCGGGGTTGTGGCCGTTGCATTATTAGAAGTATGGGAATTGTAAATATATCTCGGATTTTGAGGATGGTGGGGGAGGGGGGTCATCGTATGACGGGAACTCAAACTATTTGATAGGCAGTCAATAGAAACAACAATATATGCAAACGTGGCTTTCTGTTCGCATTCTGTAAATGCATACGGGTTCCAAAGACTCGTTAAGCACCCCATGGTCATCGACTGTCATCTAAGAAACCAAGTTTCGTCTAGTCCAAGCACATCACTACTTAGTTAAAAAAGGACCGGACCCGATTGCTTGCCCTTTGACAAACTCTGAACTAATACTGTATATCTCTATCATGCTGAGCATCATTTCATTTGCAATCTAAACCTGACAGCGATGATTATATTCCCAAAACCGTAATGTGAGATATTAGTGAGATAATGAGAAATGTTGATCAATCTGATAAACACAAAGAAACTTAGAAAACCCGAAATGAGGACGATAAGGAAAAGAAATCGATGTACTATAGATGGCCGAGGTGTTGGGGACGGCCATGAGAAAAGAGCAGACAATTACTCTCCTCATGTCAACATCTCCCTTGTGATGTCTAGCCTCGAATCCTCTTGGAAGGAGCTTGAAACTGTGAATTTCTGTCGTCGGACGGTCGGTCACGCTTCTTTGCTGCCAGCTTGGCCCGCTTCCTTTCTTCTGAAAATGAATCTTGGCTCCCTGCGAAATCTTGGTTTGTCGGACTCTCGGATCGAACCACAGACTGGCGAGGTGTACCGTCCCGAGCAGCATCCGGTATGCTGTCAATTGCAGAACAGAGTAGTTTAAAATGACTTGGAGCCCAGTTATGATAAATACCCATTGCAAATCTGTAAGACTTCCACCTTTCCTCCACTGAAATGAAGCTCCACATACCAACTTCTTGACGATGATATTCAATCTTTCCGGTAGGTTCAAACACGGGATAATGGGCGTAAATTTCCACCCCTTTATGATCATGGCAGAAAGAAAAGCCAAGAATCTTCCGGTGTAGTTCACGTTCACGCCCTGATAATTTAAAAAGCTCAACAACACCTCTGAGACATCGAGTCAGGGTATGAGTATTTTGACAGTGTGCATCTCGGAGACGTCCTGCAGTGGACTTTAGTTCGCAAGCCAGAAATGGAAAACGCATATTCTTTACGCCCTTGCAAACAGAAATTTCATCGATTTCACCGAGTATTGGCTCAAGCTTGCGATTCTGCTCGTCGGTGAATTCATGACGTGAAAATCCCACAGCATAATCAGGCTGTGGTACTGGGAGAGATCGATTTGGTTCCTTTGTCCCTGAACTTCGTCGTGCGCTCGGGGCTTCGTCGAGGGAAGTTGACCACATCCAAGGCTCATTGGCACTCTCAACTAACCTCGGCTTAGAGATCAGTCGGCCACTGTAGAATTCGAGCTCAGCAGAGGGGACGACAAATTGACTGATTATCCGAGTAATCAAATTCTCATTTCCTTCTAACAAATGCTTTGCAAGATAGTCACGATATTCATTCTCGAATACCGTACCTCTGGGAAGTATACAGTCACTTTCAGAAAGTTCTCGGCACAATTCCTTATCATCTTGAGCAGGTCCCTTTCCGTCATCATCCAAGAAGCTGCTTTTAGACTCAAGGTACTCCCTACCGGCATTTGTAGCATAGGGCTTAGGCCCAGCCACTTTTGTTTGTGTCGTCACAGTAGTGGTTGGAGGATTAGAAGCAGTTGGAGGCCTAGAAGAAAGGCGGAGAGCTGATAATTGTTTGTGGGGAGTGGGATGAGCCATCTCTATTGGCCAACCTCCGTTTTCAATCCAGTGATGCACAGCAGCATCCCCCTCCGTTTGTGGACTTTCTGAAAGCAGCTAAGATAAGATTAACTTTGATCCGGTTTCCATTGCGCAGATATACACAGACTCACCTCCTGTTCAATATGACTATCTGGAACTGCGGGATTCTGCTCTTGACGCCGTTTGTTGGACTGCGGTTCTGGGCTCAAGGACGATCGTTCTGGTGTTTGTGCCTCCCACTTCTTCTGCGTCTCGGTCGAGGGGCGTATCTATATCAACCATAGAGTCAGTATCTTAAGGCATTCGAGTGCGCAAGTGCTCATACCATACCTGTTTATGCTGGTTTTCTTCCTGATTAAGTTGCTTCTCTGTATTGGCTACCCCCTGTGCTCCCTTTGGGCAGTCACGTTTGGCTGTGTTGGCTGTCTTCTTTGGTGCTGCTTTTTTCGGTATGGTCTTGCTGGACACTGTCTTCTTCGTTGCCGTCCTTTTCGGTGTTCGTCTTGGTGTATTAGCTCGAGGCTTTTGTGTCCGCTTCGGAGGATTTCGTTTCCCCGTGTTGGCTCGTTTCTTCGGTGCCCTCTGATGGACAGGAGCACTTTGCTGACAGCCGTTCTGTTTGGGGGTTGAAGCAACAGTTGTCTTCTCTGTGTTGACTTCAATTTTCAATGTCTTTTCAATGATGCGTACGCTTCTTCGACGTCCATGTTGATCGTGTTCCATTGTGAGTACTTGAAGTGTGTTATAATATAGACTGGAATAGGGTATAAGAAAGGCTATAAGGAAAAATGTCTCGGAGGCCCGTATAGCCACAAATTTGACGTATCTACTGAGGAAAAGGGGCGTACAGCAGAGTTTTAAACCCCCAGGCACCAGGCGGAATTGCGTTCGCAGTCTACCAAAACAAAGACCGCATTAAACAAAAGGCTTTTTTTTTGTCGCCTCGGCTGTCCGGTTCTTTCATCCTTTACCACCAATACCGCACCATTTTTTGTAAGCCTGGTAAATGAGGTGATGCATGTTTCATATAATTGTGGCTTTGACCAAAACATCAATAATGGAAAGGAAAAGGGAAGTGTGGTGCAGAAAAACCCAAGCGATGCAGAGAAACGCGCAGTGGGCAAAAGCTAACAGACGGATGATTGTAGACACACAACATATGCAGCCCGATAAGGTGATATGCCTAGATCCTGTAGGCTTATTTTTATTTGATACTGTCTAAAATGTCGTCATCCGTGTGTTGTGTAACAAGAGAGTTGGTCGGGCAAGATGAAACTTACAGAGTAGTTACTAGTAGTTATAGGGTAGCTGAGCCAGTACTAGTGAACCTTTCCCCCCACCCTTCTTCCCCCAGATAGAGTTCTTCAAATTAATCCCAGTGTCGGTTGTTATACTATCACTATCTAGCAATGGAGCGAGAGGCGGGCCACGGCACAACGAGTCAAGAGACAACAGAGCGCCCATCGTGAACTGCAATGATATACTGCGTGTTCGCGTGTATAGAACCCAGGTAAACTGAACAAGAGAAAGGGAAGAGATACACCGTGTAGCCTAGTACTACCTGTGATCGTTCGTGTAGAGTTTTGCTGAGCTTACATGGGTTGCTCCCCCTGATTCACAAGTCTGCGCGCCCTCTCCAATTCATTGCGTAGATTAGAACCAATGGGTGAGTAAATAAGCGAGAAAGTTTCAGCTCCTACCTCGCCCAGAGTTCGCCAAAAGCAAAAGAAAAGCGGGAAAAAATAAGAGAGAAAAATATTGACCCAAGGAATTCGATGAGGGTCTAGCCTTGGCTTCATCACGATCGCTCGTAGAATCAACCGAGCACAACAAATGCATCTAGTCCTAGCACAGTCCCTGGTAAGCTGTAACCAGCCCACACAAAATACCTACGAACACATGGGGTAAGCTGGGGTGTACAACATCCCTGAGCTACTCACGTTCGTAGGGGATGGGATTGTATGTTATGATTGATGACACCGTATGGCTCCAGTGGCTGGATCTAGTGTATGTACCAGTGATAGCATTTACCCCCTAGCGAGCTTCAACCTTAAGGAAGCCTGTAGGCTCCGGGGCGAGACTGTTCAGTCATCTGATTCGGTGAACTTGGTGTGTCTGAAGTATCCTGTGGCCACAGCAACCCGTATCGCTGTCTTACCGACATGTCCCTAAGCATGCTTCAAGGTTCCTTCCCCATCACCACATGTCCTTAGTATAACGCCCTTTCCATCTCAAACGAGCCCAGTCAATTCCTTCGAGTTGTCATGGTGTGCTTTTCAATTGTTACATTCAGAGGAAAAAAAGGAAGAAGGAAGAAGCGTTTGGCTGTGGATCTCATGATACACTGGGCCAGTCAAGCCCTGTAATAGGGAATACCCGCTCATAGCACCTGCTATTCCTCACTACCAATCAACTGACTTTCCACCTCATTCCTTGTTCCTGGCTCTCTCCATCTACCGAAAAGCATACTACCCGATCTCAACCTCCTGTGACTGCTCCATCTTCAAAGAACCACATTCGACCTTGGTCCAGGGATTGAGCCGATGATTCAGCTGGTTCAAGGCCAGAATTCCCCTTTTTTGTCGTTTGGTCGTGGTGCACGATCTCTTATCAAACTTAAGAAACCCTTCTTGATAGTCATATTTGGGCTTACCTCCCGGGGTAAGTTCCGATACTTCACTGTCAGCTTACGTCACGGTCAATTTGCTAACCCGGTATATATCACAGGTGAAACCACATTGACAGCAAGAAGAACCGTTGAGCCACTCCTCGTCTATAACACATCCATCGCACCACCAACCTGTTGCCGAAATGTATGCCTCCGATCTCGCCCTCACTGGAGAATACCCCCCTGCGATCTATAGAGGAATTGAAGACATCGCTAGAGCCATCGCAGCCTTAACGGAAAGGCTGGAAAGACAAAATGTCAGCCAGTATCTGTCATACAAACCCGTGACGCCAGAAGACTTTGATTACATCGAACAAAATCGAGACGAACTGGGCAGCACAGTCCGCCTAACATACTACGAGAAGATCAACACTCTTATTGTCAAGATCCCTACTCCCGAGTTCGAAATCGCACACGTGAACATAGGTCTGGAGACGTACGGTCAGCTCAGATCGATGAATATTCCCCGGGTGTTTGAAGGTCTTGGAGCCAGGCGCTGCAAGGGCCACAACTCAAGCAAGGAGGCAGATAGCTCCTATAAGAACTACCTCATCCGACCAGGAACCACGGCGTGGCCAACTTTCGTTATCGAATCAGGGGTGTCTGAGTCGTGGGAACGTTTGAAGATGGATGTTTCATGGTGGATAGCAGAGTCTAGAGGAACAGTCAACCTTATCCTGCTTGTCAAGGTGAAGTTGGAGGACAAGAGCATCTTGATCGAAAAGTACGTGCCCAAAGTGCGGAAGTACCCATACACCAGATCGCAGACCTCTACGGAGCCTCATTACGTGCCTGAGCTGGTCTCACAGACTGAGATACGTTGCGCTGAGACTCCTCGCCGCGTTTCCGGTGCTATCCCATTGGTACTTGGTTTCGAGGATCTTATGGATAGACCCCCGGTGACCCCTGAAAAGGATGTTGAATTCGATGTTGATTCCCTGCAGGGCCTAGGTGGATTCGTTTTCCCACCTTGACTTAAGCAAAGAGTTGGCCAACACAACCCTTTAGAATCGATCCTCTACGGCGAAGCTTACGAGGCTTTGAACTACCTCGCCTAGCAAAAGAATGAAACGAAATACTGCCCAGAAATTGGCCAGTCGATCGTAGCACGTAGAATCGTAGACAGGAGCTGTAGCCGTAGCTGACGAAGTAGCGTACATGTGAGCATCATCCAGATCCCTTGACTCATGCCATGCCTACGTATCAACCTTGGCAGTATATCTTCTTCTTCTTCTTCTTCTTCTTCTTCTTCTTCTTCTTCTTCTTCTTCTTCTTCTTCTTCTTCTTCTTCTTCTCCTCCTCCTCCTTCTCCTTCTTCTTCTTCTTCTTCAGCGGGGATCCTGGTAGCGGAGCGGAAGTCGGAGCGGAAGGAGCGCGGAAGTCTTGGCATTGGCACTGGACCATTCGGCCTAGGGGTCTCCAGCTCTGAATTTGAGTTCTCCGTAACAGATGGCTCCGCCCCAGTCATCACATACTCCTGTTCAGCCGGAACACGCCAGCGCATTCCAGTGACTCAGAAGATACCGACCCCGAATGAAAGGGGGTAGGAAGGAGACGTGATACAGGAAGATCTATGACGGGGTTTCTTACGTGCAGGTTCATCTTCAACGCGAATCGGATCTTTCTTATCAGGACCCATCGTGCTACGGGCACGTCACCGAGCAGAGGTGGGTCTGGTTAACTACCATATTTTGGACGACCATCCGGGGATGTAGGATCAGATCTATGACTATGTAGACACCTCGAGGGATCTCAGAGTGAACTCTAAGATCTGGGGAAGGAACGAAGGCCATAACCACTAGATGGTAGTGACTGGACCTGGACCGCGCTCCCACATGTAATGCTAGTAGTATACAAAGATGTCATTTGCCAGATAAGATAGGGAGCTACCCGCCCCCCTATAAGATATCTCAACCACTAGTTTGAAAGACTAACATTACAGTATGTATACTATATGGAAATATAGCTAGAAGCTGAAGATGCTGGATACAAGGACCCATGCACACGCCCTAAGTTACGCATGCCACAACAAGCACCTGCACAGCTAGCCTCTTGCTTGGCGGGGCCTGATCAGGTAAAAGAACATCTCAAGACAAAGGGTAGGGGTGGATTCGAATGTATCTCAAGATGGTGTTAAGAGATAGTAAGAGACCATATAGGCAGAGTAGAGGTAGGGGAGATTCAGGTAATAGCTACAGTGAAAGTCTCAACACAGTATTAGTTGAATTGAATAGGAGCTGCGTCATAGTACGAATAGTCTTTGGATAACTATATATTCAATTAGTGTCCTGAATTCTCAAATGTCTGGCTAATGCCATCCGATGGCTGATATTGGGAATACTACAGCATCTTAATTTTGAAAAACCAACTTAACAATCTTCAACAGGTCAGCATGACCAACCTCAACATCCCTTTCAGGTGACTCTGGCGATCTTCCCAGGAGACGTTCAAACTTCAGCTTGACTGAATCACCCTCCACATAGGGGGTCTCGGCTCCATAATTCACTGTAGTCGTGGACTGCAACTCAGGCCGGTAATCATTAGGGCCTCCCGAGGTCTGAGACCTAGTGTTGGCAGACTTTTGAAGCTTGGGAACATATGTCTCAATCACCATGCACTTGGTATCCATCAACACATTGATAATCAAGACAACTTGAACCTCACCACCGGAGTTTGCGATCCACCATGCAGCATCCTGTCGCAGACCTGGCGTGGACATTTCAGACACCGCAGATTCGACCACAAGTGAAGGCCAGGCACGCTTATCAGATCGAACAGCAGAATTCTTGAAGGTACTGCCCCCTTCTTTGATCGAGCCCCATGGTCCTTCGAATTCCGAGGCTCCGAGAGACATGAACTGATCGGCATTGATGTTCATGCGAGCGAGTTTGATCGTTATATCCTGGCATAGAGTTCTATGCGCAATTTCAGTCTTGTTGGTAACGACCCTGAGTACGAGGGTGCTAATGTCGGGATAGTAGGTGAAAAGGACTGCACTGCCCAGTTTCTCCCGATGACTTTGGATAAATCGGAAGTCCTTTGGAGAAACATTTTTAAAAGATAGGTATTGACTCACATCTCCTGTTTCCAGTCTTTCAAGTACATCTGCAATGGCCTTGGTGATGTCTCGCAGGTCAGTGTAGGGTGTAGGGCGGTACTTCCTGATGAGAGCGAGCTCGGAGGAGGGAGGCATTGTGGAGAGATTCTTGACAGAGATGAAACAGCAGAATAAAGATGTGAGTATAAAGGGAGAGGCCGTGGGTGAATGGAGAGTGAGTTGGTAGAGCCGATATAGTAGGGTGAAGCGAGGCCTTATATAATGAAAGAGTCTCAAATCAAAGAGCTTGACCATACTATTCTTTTATCATTGAATCTCTCGGAGTATTCTGCGCTCGCCTCCGGGGCGTGCCGTTAATACGAGTGCAATTATATCTCTCCAAGTACATTTCGGAGCATGAGGTGTCTTGAGTGTCGACGGACATTTCCAGTAGCAATCCCGGAACGATGAACTCTATGGACTTGCTATCGGCTGTTTTCATTGCCTAGTACCCTGAGTATGCTCGAATATATATTTGTCTCCTCGTTGAAGTACATAACATCAGGTTACGTCACCTTGACTACGACGTGATGAGCCGCAGTCCATCGCCTCTCTTTCAATTTCACGGGATTATTCACGTTTGATCTTTGTGACAATTTCCATCGTTGAAGACTCCCTTTCAATTCCACAATTATTTATGTTTGAAAGAACAAAATCCATTATTTGAGGATAATGGTCCGGAACATCCTATGATGAGAACAAACAACTTGCATCAGTCCCAAACACTTAAGTATACTTTTTTGTGTTTCTCTATCTTTTCTCTATTCCAGGATGGTACTATATATTTCCACATTAAGATCACTGTCATACCGCCATCAAGGGATACTCATCACTCTTCACCTGATTAACCCCTCACAGCAACTCGACTCAATACAACGTATCTCGATTCTGTTACTTCTTCTTCTCTTCAGTCCAAATGCCTCGCAAAAAGCAAATTCATCAACAAAGCTGTCGAAAAAGTAGTCGCATTCGTGAAATGGCACAGAAGAAACTAACCAGCACGGAGAAGCAGGAATTTTCTCCACCAGCAAACCAGCGTACAGAAGTATGTATGATGTGAGAAACTCGCAATAGCATTATCAGACATTGACATTGTGTGTATCATAGTCACAAACAGAACCATCAGCCAACAGGCAGAAAAAGCGAAAAGCACCAACACCAGCACCAGCATCAGTTCCAGCATCAGCTCCAGCTCCAGCACCAGCATCACAGCATTCACAAAGACAGCACAAGAAGCCACGTCAACAGCAGGATCCTGATGTTTCAGATCCTGTAAGCATTGATCAGGAGGTATGTCGTTCGTTACTTTTCCTATACTCAAAAGCGGCATAGAGCTGATACTATCTTAGTTTTTTCAAGCATTACTACGGACCGCCTGGGGCTCTTCCATACACTACTGGATACGGAAGGTTCGATGGCCGAAATCGCTCTTCAACAATGACATTGATCATATCATTATTTCGCCACGGGAAAGCTCGGAGCCTATGGAAGAACAGGATGAAGAAGAGGATGGATTCATGTCTAAATACAACAATCCTCATGCCGAAGCTTATGCCCAATTCAAGAGTTATCTCCAAGCCAATGGCAGCTACTTGTGGTGCCATTCGGATGACATGGCTGCCGGAGATAGAAAGATTTGCGAGGAATTGTTAAAAAGGGAATGTGAGACTCCTGTAGGCACAGCATTCGATGAGAAATGCTTTGCGTACATCACCGGTCATTATGGTACAGCGAATGAGAATGGTATTACTCGAATTGTGGGTCAGTTGATTGTTCCTTCTGCCGTATATGAGATCTTGTCAGGTCGACTCAGTTCTAATATCAATCATATCGATCCGGATGACATGCATCTGGTTGAGAGTATCTATGAGCCCTGGAATGCATCGATTACCCTTGAAGAACATCCGAGCCTAGTACGAAATGTACTATACGAAGACTCAGACCCGTGGCTCACATACCCGACACCGCAGCCTTATTATGCAGTGGGATTTTCATATGAAGCATTCAGCAAAAAACAGCTTTGCAAGCTCGAGCCCCATGCGGGTGATCTTTTGAAGGCTTCTAGTTTCAAAGGGACCGAAACTATGTTATTTCCATTCTTTGTGACAGAAGTAATGGGCGCGTCCGCAATTAAGGGGATCCTAGAGCTACAAATTGCTCATAGCATGACTCGAGCCCTTCGAGGTGTGGTTGAACTTTTCAAATTAGTTGGTCGTCAGGATGAATTACATCGAAGGGTTCTCGGTTTTTCTGTCTGCCATGACATTTGTAGATTCGATATTTTCGCTCACTACGTCGTGATCAGAAACAACAAGGCAACATATTACCGCCATACACTTGACTACTTCGATATCGGCTGTCGCTCGACATGGTATGAGGACAGATGGAAATGTTACAAGTTCGTAATGGCTCTCTATCATGACTGGGTCCCAATCCATCATCAACGACTCTGCTCGGCCATTGACAGTCTACCGGATCTTCAACCGCATACATAAGACATCCGAGCTGCCCGTGTATCAGAGGATATGACCGCTGCATTGTATAGCGGGGAAGACTGAATTTGCTTATGTCCACTTGTTCTCACTTTATTCCATAACAATCTCACTTTCTCCATCCTTTGTACTTTGTACTTCTAATCCCCTTTTGCGGTGCTGAGCTTCAATATTGATTTTAACCAAAGATAACTGGACCATCGAAGTAGGGCTCCAGGGAGAACTGTCTAGTTCTACGAGTTGTCCAAAATGCAGAGACTTCTCCCCACATGCAATACCAGGTAGAACCAACTCCACCACGATCAACTAATATCCCCATAACGAAGCCCAATACTCATTAATGCAATTACGTCCTCTACACAGTACTGTAAAACACCACCCTCTTAACTCAAGAACCAATAATACCCCACAAAACTGCAACCCTAGGCATCCGTTTGAGAAGAGTGGTTAAACGAAAAAAAAAATAAATTTCAAAAAGACATGGAGTCAAAGGGGATCGAACCCTTGACCTCTCGCATACTTGCGAGGATGCAAAGCGAGCGCTCTACCACTGAGCTATAACCCCAGTTTTCTTGTGGCAAGGGTACTATTTTTAAGATATATTGCTCCAACATATCATATTCTGATATGTTGACAGGGTTATGGATCTTGTATGCTCCATCGATTTGAAGAAGGGGCATGGACCTAATAAGCGGTCTATGTTTAATGTTGTAAGATGATAGTCGTAAATAACGGTAACATCGTTATGGTTTATGGCGGTAAATTACTCCGATGGAGATGAGACCAGGTGGTCAGGTACTAACTACTAGTATATGTCATCACAGGTAACATCCTATGAATATACTATAACTACTCCGTAGTGGTTCCATATGTTCCATAAGTGTTGGTAGCCTCTTGCAATTCTAGGTATCTAAATTTGTTTTCATACGGTAATCTAGAACCGTGCTCATACATCCACATGCTCC
This sequence comes from Aspergillus brasiliensis CBS 101740, assembly GCF_001889945.1. Classification (NCBI taxonomy): domain Eukaryota; kingdom Fungi; phylum Ascomycota; class Eurotiomycetes; order Eurotiales; family Aspergillaceae; genus Aspergillus; species Aspergillus brasiliensis. Next base: position 1,285,758 of record NW_027137446.1, on the reverse strand, counting down.
AACACCACACTTCCCTTTCGTGCCGTCGCTTCCACATATCCCGGGTTCTCTGCCTTCAGCTGCTTGAACGTCTTCTCCGCATCCCATACCCATGGGCTGTCCGACGCGAACAGTAGATCCATGTCCTCCAAAGTGCGCTGATTACTCTCCGGGTAGAGCGCCCATACCATCGGGATTGCGATGACGTTGCTAGCCGCGAAGACATATAGCGTTTTCTCGCCAATAGCGCTGAACATCACAGGGCATAGAAGCGTCTAGTCGGCCGTGTTAGCTTTGCCCTGCAACTCAGAAGACTATATATATATACTCACCAGCCATCCATTTCCAATACTCCATCCAACAACGCCCCAGGCGTTTCCGCGGGCTCGTACGGCCAGCGGATAGATCTCGGCGGGATAGATCCAGGGCACTATACGTGAGCGAGTTAGCGGGTGTCTCCTGAGGAAGGGACTAGGTATGTACCAGTCAGCCATGTGGCTCCGAAGGCAGCAGTGAAGATGAAAATCATAGCGGCTGCAGCCGCGCCGAAGGAACTGGCCCGAGCAGCATCGCCCGAGTCACGGGCATTGATGGCTAGGCGGGAAAATCCCCCGGCTAGGAACATGGCGATTCCTTGACTGACGGCTCCCCAGTATAAAGTCCAGCGACGACCGATACGATCGAGCGTAAAAACACATACGAGAGTTGCGAACTGTGTTGTTAGTAACATCCAGGGTGGGAAGATATGGCACTCACCATGTAGAAGACGTTGTTCAGTCCACTCAGCCATTGGCTCTTCATCGAGTCGAAACCGGCAATGCTGAAGATGGTGGGCGCATCTGTTCATGTTAGACTAGTTTAGTAGCGGTGCGATGGAGGTTGACATACAAACAGTGACACCCGCGATACCAACCCATTCCTGCATGATCTGTAGCCAGACAACCAGCTGCACACGTCGTCCAAGATGCAGTTTGCCTGTCTTGTATCCGAAAAGCATCGCTAGGTATGAAGTGCTGTGATTCATTGACCGTTCCATCTCTGCAACATTTTGGATATCCCGGAACTCGGCTTCGGCGCGGACAGCATCATCGCCAGTGCTTCCTCGGAGACGGCCAAGGATGTAACGCGCTTCTTGCTCACGGCCAACTTTGACCAGCCAACGTGGGGATTCCGGAAAGAACCAGACCGAGACAAATAAGAGAAGCAAGAAGATGATCTGAAATGCGATAGGGAATCGCCAGCGGAATGCGGATTTGCCGCCATCGATAAAGGACAGGCCACTACACCAATTAGACGAGCTCCGGGAGACGCAAGGTATACTTACAATTCAAGCCAGTACGCCACCACGACACCAAAAATGTTGAGAGTAAATTCAATTGCAATAAATTGTCCACGAGAGGTATGTTCAGCCGTCTCTGTAGCCCAGACCGGCACAATAGCGTTCAAAATCCCCGTGCCAATACCATTGATGAAACGGGCTGCGATCCTACGTCAGTATAAAGTTCCGAAGATGTTATCTGGGTCTCTTACAGCAGATCATCCAATTATGGTTCTGTGCTGCGCATTGCAACGACGCCCCCAAAACTGCCCAGACAGCACCTGAAGCGATGGTCCTGATTCTGCCGATCTTATCTCCAATCCAGCCACCGATTAGCGCGCCACACAGAGTCCCCAGGTAGTAGACAGACACAATCCCGCCTTGCAACAGACTGTCTGTAACAACAGGGGTAAGCTCTCCATTTTCCACCTTGGTATATCCGAAGCCCATGAGATCGATGTAGTCTTTGGAGTTATTCACACCCGACATCATCCCCTGGTCATAACCGAAGAATAGAATCGACAGCGCCGCGATGCAATTGATAGCGATGAGAAGATTACGCTTCTCTAATTTGTGGACAATATTCCATGACGGTATTAAGTCACTCATGGTGACTATGCTAGGATAGGCGGCTGTAGAAATCCCTTGATGTATACCGGAGAGGACTTTCTGTCGCCTGAGTATCTTCAAAAAACCGCGTGACTTGGAGGAGATCAACTGGCTCCTGTACAGAACCGCATGGGAATAGGAAGCAAGATTGCAGAGGCAGCGGGACGACGTGACGATTAAATAGAATGCGCTATAGGGTTGGTGTGCGAGTTACGCCTGAAGATCATCCATTTCCAAGAAGCAAACCCACGGCATAGGGCCCAGGTGCCAGCCCGACGAGTCGAATATGGTTACATCCCGGGTGGGAGGACATCAAACGGCCACATCAAGACACCCGGTTCCACTCCAAAGCAAGGACGCCATTGGAATATGGGACCCGCACGAGAACGTCTGGAGAGGGTGGGTGGGAACCCGACCCCAGACCGGGTCGCGGACGAGACCAAATCGGTCATCCAGCCAGCGACTAGTATCCTGCCGAGCTGCAGACCGAAGGATTATGGGCCAATGTCCGAGATGAAAGAAGACACTGCATGCTAATGTGCATTCGTATTGTAGGCGTCTTGTAATAGAGCGGGGTGCTAGTGATACGAAAGTCGGCTGTTCACATTGCACCGTCCGACGCTGGCGTCTCGGGGAAGCACTCCTTGTACGGACTTGGAGACTTCAGGAAATCAGCGGTATCGGCGGGGCAGGGGAAGCCAATGATAAGCTAGAGCGGGTGGTTAGAGAGTAGTTGAGATAGCCTGAGAGGGACTAGGCCCGCGAATATGCGCGGATTGGGCCATCAGGAGGAGTGGATGGCCTGGAGTGTGGAGGTTTTCCGGGGATTTTGGTCCAAGCGGGTGGGGAATTCAACCAGAATGAGGAAATCCGGAGAGGCTGGCGGCGGACCAACTCCGACTCCCTTTTCTTAACACATCCCGTGCCAGTCCAACCTGCAGCTGTTTTGTTGGATGTTGAAAGCAATTAAACTAGATGGGTGTCTCTTCTTGCTATGTAAGGTTTCCATTGTTGGTGGTTGACAATCAGATTGCAAAATTGTTGTTCTCGGGATAACACCCTTATCAACAACGCACACTATAACCAGTGCTCGGCTCTGTGATTCCTCCAGGCTGTTTCAAATCTAGCGATCCAACTATGACATAGTGACTTAGCAGAGTATTAAGAAGTGGCTTGGCTCTACTTTTTGGCAGGATACATCTTGGTTGCCATGAAGCTGTGGGGCCTATCTGAGAGTTTCTACTGGTGTATCGATGATCCAGCAATCTGGTGAGGTGAGGCTCATCCGAACGTCAATATCAGAGCGTGATAGCCTTGTCAGTCCTGCTCTGCCGATCTTCTGCTGCTGCTACTACTGCCCCTCATGCAGCATGCCGCGAGTATCTATGCATGGCCCTTGTCTGGGGTGAGAGGTCTGTTTCATCTCGGCCCATTGGGTTCAACGGTATCCTGCCCTTTTGCAATCTACATAGTCAAGCATAGGTGTAAGTTTGTTTTCCTGACTTTTGTGGGCCGTATGGTCTGATTTAAGAGTCCTCTATGTTTCCCGGCTGTCAGTATGTATCAACGGTGTGGGAGCAGCGGTTTCGAGGATGTCATTCAGATCCCCTTATCGCAATAATGACAGAAGTTGCGAAATTTAAATAAGACTTCAAAGGGTCTTAGAATGTAGCTCTTACCAGAACTTGTCAGAACTTGGTAGACTCGTCTCTGGTATGACTTTTTAGCCATGGCGGTGGTCCAGTGGCATTCTACCACCGCTTGGCACCAAGCAACTGAAAATGTTGTTGCCCGATAAGATAAAAGAGTGGCAGAACGCAATGACTTGATATCAGACACAGATACGCCCTGCTCAAGGCCGAAATTGGAGCAACCGGTCGTAGAAGTGCATTCCAGTCTAGAGTGAGTGGGCGCCAGCAGCTTCCGAGCCGCTAAACCGTGTTTGGGGCCCGTCATCCACCTTAAATAGACAGTTGTGTCCAGTTGACCTGTTGAATTGTAGCTGTGTGGTGTCTCACTGCACTTTGTATGGCAGTGCAATCAGCACTGCCATACCAGCATGTTGGCTGTGAATGCAGAGGAGATTTCGCCCGTTCAATGTGATTGAGATGTGCCGTTTTTCAACGGTTCTCGTGCCAGATAGAACAAGTTTGGGCGAAATAATATAATTCCGGATCTGCATGAAAGCATGAAAAGCCGCCGATAAAGACTGGATCCTACAAACGACAAAAACAACACATTCACAGTCAACTGGAGGCGCTTAGTCGTAGCCTACAAGCACATATTCTTCTCAGAAGCACCGCTGTTATCAACTCTATCATCTCCCCAACTGCCAAGCCTGCAACCACTGCAGGACGCATGCCCGTTGACCCAAGGCTATCTCTTTAATAGTCCTATGGTTGACATGTCGACCACCAGTACCACGTTAAGCTGATTTACTAACTCCCCATATCGGATGCAAAGCTACGGACCTCGATGCTCCGCAAGATGCGCTTTGGCAAAACGCAAGTCACGTCATATCAGTCTAAGCTCATCCACATCATCCAATAAAGAGCGCCAGCACTCCAAGCCCGACTGGGATGAATCCCGAGCAATCCCATTCAACCCGCGCTTCAGTCATCCAGGCCAATGGTCTTCAACCCAAGACCTGCATTACCTTTAGGTGCCGTGCACTGGCTCGAGCTATGCCGATGATAGCCTTTATGGAGCCAGGGGCTTGACCAGTTACCCGCGGTGACTGACGAGAATCGGTAATTTTCATTCCCAGAGACACCAGGGAGCAGTTCATGATGCAAGATTGACTGTGTTTACTGGAGCGTGAATCCTGCAATAATTGAGACTGCAAGTGATTCCCTTCTGCTGGCTCCGAAGCGGGAGAGAGTCTGGTTCCTTACCCTTTTGGGCGATTCTATGAGGTATTTTAGGCCGTAACACTGACCGGTATTCAGCAAGGTGCAGCCCCGGCACGGCCTCGCACGCTTGATCTCAAACGACCAGGAGACTACCCCAGATATTAGAAGCAGGAAAAACGTCTGGGGATCGAAGAGCCAGGCACTGTAGCGGAATTACGGTTCAGCACAGCATCGGCAACATGGCAAAGGTTAGCCGAGTTGACCCGACGCTCACGGGGCCGGATGATTACATACGCGAGGCATACGGTATCGATACCGGGCCGCCAGCTTTTGCTGGCGAACCTCCAGAAAGCTTCTTGTCCCAACATCGTTTTTCCCTATCATCCTCTAACCACCTGAGCCCGTCTCCTCCCACCTTCAATTGTCCCCTCCCCTCCCCTTCGTTGCTTGTTCACTGGGAGGCTTGGTAGTCTGCTGTCCTTTTTATATCATTTGACTTTTTCCTTTGCCCTTTCTCCTCCTTTTCACCATGTTCCGGAGTCTTTTGCCGCGGGCGACGCCGCGGGTTGCCCTCCGCTGTGCCGGTCCCAAGGCCGTTCCCTCTAACTTCGTCGCTGTTCCTTCTCTCGCCTCCTTCGGACGCTCACAACGTGGCTATGCCTCTGAATCAGGTAGGTGACTTTTCCCCCTTCGCGATCAGTCCGTCGCAGACGGTGCCTGCGCTTCCGAGAAAGAGGCCCCCCGGCTAACCGTCGGCTGGAATGAACACAGAGGAACACGATCTTGTCATCATCGGTGGTGGTGTCGCTGGTTACGTTGCTGCCATCAAGGCCGGTCAGGAAGGTCTGAAGGTGCGCTATCTATCATTCCCCGGAGTGGTCCGGCTGGACGATTTCTCTAACGACAGCATTCCCACAGACCGCATGTATCGAGAAGCGTGGCCGTCTGGGCGGTACCTGCCTGAACGTCGGCTGTATTCCCTCGAAATCCCTGCTCAACAACTCCCACCTCTACCACCAGATTCTCCACGACACGAAAAAGCGCGGTATCGAGGTCGGTGATGTGAAGCTGAACCTTGAGCAGATGATGAAGGCCAAGGACACCTCCGTTGAGGGCCTCACCAAGGGTATCGAATTCTTGTTCAAGAAGAACGGTGTCGACTACGTCAAGGGTACTGGTGCTCTCGTTGACCAGAACACCGTCAAGGTTAACCTCCTTGAGGGTGGTGAGCAGACTTTGCGCGGAAAGAACATCCTCATTGCCACCGGTAGTGAGGCTACTCCTTTCCCCGGCCTCAACATTGACGAGAAGAGAATCATCACCAGCACTGGTGCCCTTTCCCTTAAGGAGGTCCCCAAGAAGATGATCGTCATCGGTGGTGGAATCATTGGTCTGGAAATGGTGCGTATACCTGGCGGAATACATTCCGATTTTGCCCTTTGAAAACCCATGCTCATGGTTTCTTTTTCTACCCCTCAACAGGCCTCCGTTTGGTCCCGCCTCGGCTCTGAGGTTACCGTCGTCGAGTTCCTGAACCAGATCGGTGGTCCCGGCATGGACGCCGACATCGCCAAGCAGGCCCAGAAGATCCTCCAGAAGCAGGGTATCAAGTTCAAGACCGGCACCAAGGTTACCAAGGGTGACGACAGCGGTGCTACCGTCGCTCTGAGCGTTGAGGCCGCTAAGGGTGGTAAGGAGGAGACCCTCGACGCTGATGTCGTCCTCGTCGCCATCGGTCGCCGCCCCTACACCGAGGGTCTCAACCTTGAGAGCGTCGGTGTTGAGAAGGATGAGCGCGGCCGTCTCGTCATCGACCAGGAGTACCGCACCAAGATCCCCAACATCCGCGTGATCGGTGACTGCACTTTCGGACCCATGCTTGCCCACAAGGCTGAGGAGGAGGCCGTCGCTGCCATCGAGTACATCAAGAAGGGCTACGGCCACGTCAACTACGGCTGCATCCCCAGCGTCATGTACACCCACCCCGAGGTCGCCTGGGTTGGCCAGAACGAGCAGGAAGTCAAGGCTGCCGGCATCAAGTACCGCGTCGGTACTTTCCCCTTCAGCGCCAACTCTCGTGCCAAGACCAACCTCGAGACTGAGGGTCAGGTCAAGTTCATCGCCGATGCTGAGACCGACCGCATCCTCGGTGTCCACATCATTGGCCCCAACGCTGGTGAGATGATCGCCGAGGCCACCCTGGCTGTCGAGTACGGTGCCTCTTGCGAGGACATTGCTCGCACCTGCCACGCTCACCCTACCCTGGCTGAGGCCTTCAAGGAGGCTGCCATGGCTACCTACTCCAAGGCCATCCACTTCTAAGCAGCTCTGCCCCCCGAGTCTTGATCATGAAACCATACACACCCACCCGTATTATCCTGTATCCTTTTTGCCTCCTGTCCCTTATCTTAGTCTAGCTCAGCTAGCCACTTCCGTGTAGCATTGACCTCATTATATTTTCCTATCGTTGGCTGTGTATCCAGATATAACGAAATCAATAGTACTGCTTAACATTAACCTTTAGATCATGTAAAAAAAAAATAAAAAAAAAATCAAAGAAAAAAAGCAACGCACAGATGAACATACGACAAGACCGTATTCGTCTGGTCAATAGATAGATAGTATGTATGGACATGTTCATTCACCGCATTTCCGTGGTGTGAAAAAACAAAAAAAGAGAATTTGAACTCCGATAGGGGGAATCGAACCCCCGGCTGCCGTGTGAGAGACGGCGATGTTAGCCACTACACCATATCGGATGTTGTTGAGAACATGGTTGCTTTTTGACTTTATAAGCTAATGATGATTGAATGTCCCACTCCCAACCTTTCCTGTCTCTAAGTACTAGTCACTACTTTGTAGAAAGAATCCATAAACCCAATCCGATGAAGATTAGAATATATAGCATATACTACGGCATCTATCTACAGAGAGACTGGAACCTTCTCTTTGTGCCTTCTGTATCCATATATTCTCAAAGACAAAGACAAATAATGTGTCAACAAACAAATAATTAAGTGCTAGCTTCCCTACCAACACCAACTAGTAGTTATAAAAATATTCCCGGAAGACTACTACTTAGTAGTACCTTCTCAATGAGCATACACCAGTGATACTTCCCCATGTACAAATATACCATATACTACCAGTAGTTCATACTACACACATAAGCCCTCCAGTCCCCATAGCAGCTGGCAGATAGCAGTAATAATAATAATTAATGAAACCTCAACGTTGCCGTAACCGCCGCATCCAACAACAAACTCGTGGCATTGACATAACTCGCCGACGGACTAAGCAAATAAGCAATAGTATCACCAACTTCATCGCTCTCAGCGGCACGCTTAATCGGCACAACGGCCTCGATCTCCCCGCGTACTTGGGGGTTCCGCTCCAATTCAACGTCGAGAAGAGGGGTGCGGACCCAGATAGGGCACACGGCGTTGCAGCGGATGCCGTCGGCGGAATGGTCCAGCCCTATACCAGAGATAAGGATACATACTGGAGAAAGAAATCGGAGTGTACTGTGTATAAGAAGGGAAGGAAACATACCAGCCATCTTCGTCACTGCCATGCAAGCATGCTTGGAGACGGTATACGATCCCTTGCCGGGAAGTCCGGCGAAGGAGTTGGCTGAGCAGACATTCACGATAGCTCCGCGGCCGATGTCCCGAGTGCCAGTGCGGCTGGTGAAGGTGCGCGAGGTCTGCTTGCGCATGGCGGCGGCTTGGGCGTGACAGCAGAGGAACATACCGCGGGCGTTGATGTTTTGGACGCGGTCGAAGTTGTCGATTTCGGTGTCGGCGAAGGGGAGGTGGACGCCATTGTCGATCTGGTGTCGTTGTTGTTAGTATGGGATGAGTGGCTTAGGCTTTAGGTTGTGGTGGTATATCTTCGAGAGCTGGATGGACTCACTCCTGCCGCATTAACGGCGTAATCGAGGCGTCCGAACTTCTCGACTACAAAGTCAACCATGGCTTGTACGCCGTCTTGGTCCGTCACGTTCACGGTGAAGTGGGTGGATTGGTATTCTGGGTGCGTGGCGTATTGTTTGCTCTCCTCGGCGGAGTCAGTGGCTGTCTCGGTGTTCATGTCGGCGAAGACGATGACACGGGCGCCTGCTTCAGCTAGGGAGTAAGCGGCTTGTTGGCCGATGCCGCGACCGGACTGGGTTGATTACATGGTTAGTTGATGGGGATCTCTTCTGGATATGATAATGATGGTGATGATGGAGGTTGGGTGGTTCTTACGCCGACGACCAGCGCAACGCCATCCAATTGGGTGCCTTTGATAACCATTGTAAGTGTAGGTTTAGAGAGAAGAGATGGAATAGGATAAATGTATGAAAGACAGAGAATGAGGAGGAAGAAAGATAGACGAGAGAAAGGAGAGAAGGGAAATCAAGGAGGGGAAGTCCCAGAGAGGGGTGAACTTATAACCTAGAGACAAGGTCCATATCCATAGATATAGATCATGGATGACTTCCACTGAGCCCCCGCACGGGCAACAGAGAGCCATTGGGCTGTTCCACTCATTTCCTGGTTGATCTCCTCCGACCAGGCTGGCATCCTTGTCGTTTGAGCCGCTGCAGTGACTTAACCGAGTCACCCATAGAGAACACACGCCCGCTGGGCTAGTGGAGAGACCGTTCATTAACTGCGGGCCTTTCGCGCCATTTGATGGGCAGGCCCATGTTTAGCCGGGATGACTAGTTCTGCGTCTAATTTAGGTTGTAAGGTGTGGACGATAATGGACTTGGCTGCAGTCAGAAATTGGGATCCCCTGCAGCCAGGATCTCAATGGAAGCTGATTTGTGGCACCGCAAGCACTAACCATCACAAGCATTTAGTGTAACATAGCCGAATGTTGGTTCTCTAGCGCCATAAAAGCTCATTGTTCCTTTGCTTTAGTTGTAGTCGATGTCCATAGCCCATTGGTGATGCTCTAGCGGGAGCTGAGTTGGCTTGCCTTTCCCTTTTCGAGTATTGATCTGTTGATCCCTGCTAGTTTAACCACAACTGACTGTGATCACACTGCGCCAGCCAACAGTGACAGCTAGACGCAGCCTTGTGCCCCTTCCAGAGATGTTGCTGGCACTATGCCGTATAGATACAATGCTAGCATCATCACTTCTCACAATATCCAAACATCGTGCTTCATTCCGGACATTATGGCACCCATCTCAGCTTTCGCGACTCTTGCGCATCAAGAGACAACAACCATGACCAATCCAGACCACCACACCTGGAAACCCCTAACATAGTCTCTCATCGTCTCTTGTTCTTACCAGCGGCGCTATTTATTTGCACTGGGCAACACCATCGTGGCCAACGTACAACCAGCGGTCATCGGGACCTAGGAGAAGTTGACAAGCTACCCTGGCTCTCCGTAGCATCGCCCTCGTAGCCATAGCGACAGATCTCCCCTGGAGCCAAACCTATGATCAATCCAACAACAAGACTCTCTTCCTGGTCAGCATGGTGATCCTCGAGGTAATCTCTGCCGTCTGCGGCGCAGCACCTACCATGAATGCACTATCCAGCAGGATATTTTGGGTGTACGCGCGGATTCTTCATTTCGCTGAGACTTAGGTAGCAGCAACGCATGGTGGCTGCTATTGTTAGTAGTGTTGATGATGATGTGCTTGTTTTGATGATTGCTGCTGCTGCTCTTTCGGTGGTGCTGGCGTTGGTTATGAAGCGGGAAAGGTTGTTTGTGGGATGTTTGTGGGATAAGGATCTAAGGGGAATGGTGGAGAGGCGGAGAGGTGAAAGGAGAGGGGGCGTAATCTGGTGGTCGAAGATAGGTCGGTTTTTCGGGTCATCAATTTCCACTCCTGCCACTAGTAAGACTGATGACTGAATCATAGGACAGGGCAATAATGCTTCAATGCCTGGATTCAAGAACAGAATCCTGGTAGCAGTGTGAAAGCTCCAGTCGGTGCCGACTACTATTTATTAGCGATATTTCTGGGCGTATAAAACTTCATACATAGCTGGTAATATAGACTGATATGCTAGTATTAGGACTCGATTGTTAACATGGACTATTCTAGGCCCCATCCATAGTAACTGAGTAACAGATCGATCTACCCACCCACACCAATACCTAACCCAATAACCCGCGCCAATATCTGACCGCACCGCGCCAAATGGCACTCACCAATGACCAATCCTGAAGGTACTCACCATACCAAATGCTCCGGGCCCAATGTATCTCCACCGAACCTACCAACCTGATACTCCCACTCCCTCTCAGACATACCAGCACTACCCTCCTTATTCAACCACCTCCCCATCAGTGCTGCATGCACCGCCGCTTGATTCGTACTAAACGCCACATGCGGTCTCAGAAGCGTCACCGCATCGCCCAGCAACCTCACCCTACCACCAACCAAACACATCTTCTCCGCCGGCGGATAATCCACGATGAGATGCAGAAAGGGCGCATTAATCAGCGCGAGAAGCTCAAGGAAGGGCGCAGGGAAATCCAGCATGTCCTCTGTTGCTTTTGCGCGCTGCAAGTTCCATATCTGTGGCGGTACCAGGCCCGCCGCTAGGGTGGTGTGATGCCGCACACCGTGGATGTCTGTCATGGAGAGTTGGGAGGTCGTGCGCGGGCACGGGCCGTCAGCACCAAGAACTAGATCTGTGTTGTGTGTCGCGGTGGTTCTTGGGCTGCTGCTGGTGCTCTCTTTGATGATAGCTAGCTGTCCCGTTGACGGGACCTCGAATATGTCAATGACTCGCTGGCCACGAAAATAAAAGGCATCCCAGGAGGATGTCATAAGACGCTGCATGCGGAAAAAGGGCTTTGATCGCCCCGAGTGGTGGACAGATTGAAGCTTTTTTTTTTTGGCTGGATTGCCTAGCGGGATGTGGGAGACGCGATCGAAGCGTGAGAGAAACGTCTGTACATCTGGACCTCTGCTGACGCTGGCCATGTGAGAGGCTGGAGTAAGCAGGGAACTTTGTTCGAGGATATGGATAGAGTGGCCTTGTTGATGGAGGGTGATGCCTTGCATCAGAGCTGAGAGGGGGCCGCCAACCTAGAGCAATACGTTAGTGCTTGTGGTCATCCAAAGCATGGATGGACGTAAGAGCCTGGTGACTTTTACAATAAACTATCTTCCCAGAGGATGGGGAGATTACTAGGATTCTTATACATGGCATGGATGACCGCTTTTCACTTTCAAATTACTGCAGAACCGGTAGACTCGCATCGGTCTTGTACTACCCAATCGACAACTCCAACTATTTTATGATCATTCTAGTTGTACTTCTCTTGTGACTGATATGACAAGAACACCTACTGGCAATAATTTCCTCATTCAACACCCGCATCCTTATCTTCGCAGTCATATCTCCGCAAGGACCCGGGAAATGTCACTCATTTCCCAGAGTCCATCTTTCTCCATACTGCTACTGCCGTGAGAATCGAGAATATGCTCCCAGAAGGAGTAGTTCATCGTGACGAGAATGTATAGTGACCAGCGGAGGGTATCACGAAAGCCACATACGTTGAAACATGCGTTGAACTACTAGCTGGACAGAGGTTCTCAAGGCGAAGAGTGGCTAGTACGGGAAATGCTCGGACAGAGCAGAATTTCAAATCCTTGGAGTAGGTAGTGAAAGATGGTGGATAGTAGCCGTTGATGAGGCGAGAGGTATCAGAGAGCAACAACTGGTCTTGAGCATGCCAAGGTTAAGAGAGAGACGGCTTTTCGGCAGTGGAAGCCTGCACACGCTGGAGAATGCCAGCTCGCAAGGTTAAGTGGTTGTGTAACACATCTTGCAACACTCCGGTAGCTTTTCAGTGGAGACATCGTGCGTCTGTCTGCAGTAAGCTAGCACACCCTTGCAGCAGCACTGTTATATTCACATAACCGCAGTTAGGTTCATAACAGCCTATGCCGCCTTGGACTCCAGGCCCTTGAGCCATCTCTCGAGCTTGAGGTATGCAGCGCAAAGTGGACTGGAGATCGAGCGCGCCCATCCCTTGATGAGCTGCTTGGCCAAAGTCCTTCAACATAGTAGCTTGTAGGACACACCAGAAATAGCATTCGAAGTATGTCTCACCAAGTGGACTCGAGCTCCATGCGGTTGAGACATTCAAGGTAAGAGTCAGTCCTAGATTCATGTTAACGCATTATTCTGGAACGCTATATCTACCACTACAGCCCTACTTCAAGACACTACCCAGACTATCACGGTAGAGATTCATTGCGTCGTATTCATGCTAGTCTTGCTGCTGAAGTGGCAACACAGGGGCGGGGTCAACCTCCCCCAGCTGTGTTCTATAGTCATTCATGAAAATAATGAAAGATATCGCCCAAGCACCTCATCTTTCTTACTGGCTCCTTATTTTACCTGGAACATAATGCCCGAGGAAGTAACCTGTTTTTCGCTGTAAGTCATGGCTGGAGCAAAAGGCTGGACCCATTCTTTGAGAACGGTCAGGAATGTGTCACGGACAGCCTCGATGGCTTGTTCTTGCGACGCTCCACTGCTTTCAATATAGACTAGAATCACAATTAGCACTACGCCATGACTCCGTTTGATCTTCGACATACTTTTGACTTTAGGTTCTGTGCCCGATGCACGAATGGTGAATCTGACTTCCCGATCCAGCCATAGTGTCAGCATCTGGCTGCTCTTATCAACCGGAAGTGTGGGTGTGTGATCCTCGGTTCCGGAGTCGTAACCCTCCGTCAGGTCTCGCCATCGCTGGATGTTGAAGGAGCCAAAGGACTTCCCAACGCCGAACGGTCCGGACCTGATTTTGCGGAATAGGTCCATAGTAAGATCTGGGCTCGTCGAACGGATGTAAGTGTTGAGTGTCTCGTGGTGCCCATGTTCCTTGAAAAGTTGTTGCAGCTTCGTATAGGGGGTGAGCCCTTGAGCGTTCCATTTGGCTTGGGCTAGCAAGAACACCATAGCGGCGGAAATACCGTCCTTGTCATAGCACACCTCTGGAAACATGTACCCAAGCGCTTCTTCAAAAGCGAACGGAACATAGTAGCCCAGTTCCTCAAGTCTTCGCGCGATGTTGCCCATCCACTTGAAACCGGTCAAGGCTTCCTCGTAATGCATCCCCTTGGCTTTTGCCATTTTCTCCAACATGCTCGTAGAGACGGTCGAGTTCAGCACGGCGATTCGTGTGTCGCTGTCGATCGTTTCCAAAGAATCAAATAGGTGCGATGCAAGCAGTACTCCCAAATGGTTCCCGGTGAAGGAGAACCACTTTCCGCTGCGATTGATTAGCGGGATCCTCTGGTGTGAAAAGGCAGCGGATACATACTCGACCTTCTCAGCAGCCGCAAAGCGATCTGCATCCGGATCATGTGCGATAATGAGTTCTCTACCCTCCCGGTCCGCGGTCTGCATCGCGAGATCCAAAGCCCCAGCCTCTTCGGGGTTGGGGAAAGCTACCGTGGGGAAGTCGGGGTTCGGTTCTTCTTGTTCTGGGACGACAGTGAAATCTTTGATACCAACGGAACGGCACAAGCTGGGGAATACCAGGCCTCCTACACCATGCAGAGGAGTGTACACAAATGGCTGTGGCTGCTTCCATTCCCGCACCGTGTATGTCTGCAAAGCGGTGAGCCCGTGTTACAAAAGCACCATGCATCTCAACTCACAGCGTATTGCCACACTGCTGTGTTGTAGTGTGGCAGGAGATTGTCGTACGCCTTGGAGCGCAAATATTCACCGGGCTGCAAATCTTTCCAAGCATTGGGCCAGGGTGTCTGATTCTCCTCGATAGATTGAGCTATCTCCACATCCATGGGGGTATTGATCTGGGCGCCATTTTTGAAATAGCTGGAGCATGTTAGTGATAATCAAAACAGGCTGGATGAGCGCAACCAGACACTTTGTAACCTGTTCGCCACGTCCGTCAGTGATACGGTCCGGCTGTCGAGGAGCAAGTCATGGCAACCTACCATTATCTTGTGCTGGATTCTAGGACAGGATTAGCCACATAATCTTTGAATGACGGACAGGGATGCCTTACATGGCTTGCCGTAACCATGATGCCTGCAGCAGCATGCAGTTGGGTTACACCGAAAGGCACTGTTGGCGTAACAGAAGGCTCGGAGTAGAACCAGACCGGGATCCTCTGTGCGATGAAAGCATTTGCGGCCAGAGCGGCGAACTTGGCGGAATTGTAGCGAGCATCATGGCCAATGACGACGCCATACGATGCAATATCACCATGGTGCTTCTTCAAGTACATCGCCAGACCCTGCGATGCCTGAATGACAGTCAAAGAATTCATGCAAGAGAAGCCCGCTGCCATGCGACCCCGGAGACCAGCCGTGCCAAATTGGATTCCTGCAATTTTTGCGGATTAGACATGACAGGCAGGGGAGCGTAGAGAAGCCTAAATTCGGTACGAGAAGATCAGATGAAGCATGTCTCGAGCCCACACGTACTCTTTTGCAGGCGCTGCTGCAGCTCCGCCAGCTCTCCCGCATCGCGCAGCCGCTCAATTTCCCCGCGAGTAGTGGGATCCTAATGGGGTTGGGCATTAGCCGTTACATTTTTGTTTGGGCAGTTGTTAAGGGAAGTAGAAGAGTAAGGGCATTGAGCAGCAGCAACACCTCCACCACCACAATTACTATGGGGGGAAGTTAAAGCTGAGCTGGGCGGATAGAAACCTGACAAATGCAGGGGGGCTCACCTGGTCCCACTCAAGCCATTTTTGGATCAGCGGAGAGAGGGAATCCTGTCAGAAAGAACCAGCCGAACCGAGTCAGAACATCCACACTACTTTTCTGCCCCTATCGATCTAGATAGAGGTGTGGTGTAGCGGCGCACACCGGGAGTTGACTATACCTCTCCTGGGTTGGCGGACATGTTGGATCATACGACGCTGACAACGGACTTTGGGGGAAAGGACGGACGGACGGTGGAGGGGGGGGGAACAGAGCTTGGTTTTGGGGGGCAAGTGAGGGAGGAGAGGAGGTTGGGGGAGGGAGTGCAGAAGAGACGGTGGGAAGGGAATTAAAGAGGGGGGGGAAAGAAGGAAGATAAAACCAAGAACGGAGGAAGATCAAGCTGCTGATTGAGAGTAGATAGATAGGTAATTAGAGGTGGTGATGATGGTGATGATGATGATGATGGAACGGGGAATGAATGGGCGAAACGGAGACAGAAATGTGGGTGGAATGACACTCGCTGGATCGGGTGACGATCGCCGGCACGTTTCACCTTCGCGTCCCCGCTTTTTTATTAGTGACGCCCGCAAAGCCGCAGTTCCTTCTTCATCCTGTCCTTCCACCTCCAGCTTATTCCTCTCACACTCTCTCACTCTGTTGTTCTCTGGATTGTGAATTCTCGATCCACCATCCCCCTACTATTTTCACTACTAGGTCGTTAAACTATATGATGCCCCCTTGGGCTGATCCTTCACCCCCCTTGTAACCCCGGTTGGAATTGCACAGGTACCTGTTGCACTGTACCATGGTCACCGCTCCTTCTACCTCCGCGGCCCGGAAGGACACCATCTTGTCCCGAAGGTATATCGAGGGCTTGATTTCGGAAGGCAAGCATGTCATCATCTTTGACGGTCGCGTCCTCAGAGTCGATGCTTGGATTCCCTACCATCCCGGAGGAGACAAGTCCATCAGACACATGGTTGGGAAAGATGCCACGGATGAGATAAACGCGTATGTAGCCTATAGACCCCGGGATGCCCGGATGCGAACAGACCTTTGACTCCGATGTTCCTCTTCTACAGGTTACACTCCAAGGATGCGCGCCAACGAATGTTGTCCTTTCAGATCGGTCGCATCGAGGGCCCATGGTTGAACTTCCTGCCGCCCATCCAGGGCGGAAAGTTTCGTCCGTATACCGAGGATTGTTTGTCCGATGAGGAGAGCTCTGATCAGGAGAGTTCCGGCC
This sequence comes from Aspergillus brasiliensis CBS 101740, assembly GCF_001889945.1. Lineage (NCBI taxonomy): Eukaryota > Fungi > Ascomycota > Eurotiomycetes > Eurotiales > Aspergillaceae > Aspergillus > Aspergillus brasiliensis. Next base: position 1,269,094 of record NW_027137446.1, on the reverse strand, counting down.
AGGAAACGTCACAACCACCATCCCCGATCTTTGATGCCATCGATAGCACGTCAGGTGCTCGTCAGCGGAAACCTGCGTCCGCAACCCCAGCCCCAGCCGCCAAAAGCGAAGAGTTCAAACCGAAACCGTTCTTTCTCGATGCGCGCACCCAGGAGGAACTTGTCTTCGATACGGCCAAATATCCCTCCCTAGATTTGGATAATCAGGAAAAGATCAAGCAGAGGTATCGTGAGCTGGATCAGCAGATCCGCGCAGAGGGTCTTTATGACTGCCGCTACTTTTCGTACTTTATCGAATGCTGCCGATATACGCTCTTCGCTGCCCTGTCCTACTATTTCCTCCAGATTGGATGGTATGCGACCTCGGGATTCCTTCTTGGATGCTTTTGGCATCAGCTCGTGTTTACCGCCCATGATGCTGGCCATATGGGCATTACGCACAACTTTCACTTCGACACGGTAATTGGTATCATCATCGCCGACTATCTGGGAGGACTCAGCCTTGGGTGGTGGAAACGCAGCCACAACGTCCACCATATCGTGACGAATGCCCCCGAACACGACCCCGATATCGAACACATGCCATTCTTCGCCGTTTCACATCGCTTCCTTACCAGCCTTCGCAGCACCTACTACGACCGTATCATGGAATTCGATGCTGCTGCAAACTTCCTTCTGCGCTTTCAGAACTACCTCTACTACCCCATCCTCTTGTTTGGACGTTTCAACCTGTATCGGCTGAGCTGGGAGTACCTTTTCACGGGCCAAGCACCGAAGAGAGGTCCCGCCTGGTGGCATCGGTGGTTTGAGATTGGCGGACAGGTCTTTTTCTGGATCTGGTTTGGCTACGGAGTGATGTACCTATCGATTCCCGACTGGAGCAGCCGTCTCACCTTTCTTTTCATCTCGCACATGGTTACCTCTCCGCTGCACGTGCAGATCACGCTCTCCCACTTCGCCATGTCCACCTCCGACATGGGAGTCAACGAGTCTTTCCCGCAACGAATGCTCCGCACCACCATGGATGTTGACTGCCCGACCTGGCTCGACTTCTTCCACGGTGGTCTGCAATTCCAAGCCATCCACCACCTCTACCCCCGCATCCCGCGGCACAATCTGCGTCGGACCCAGCGCCTGGTGCTCGAGTTTTGCCGTGACACTGGCATCCCCTATACCATCTTCACGTTCTACGATGGTAACAAAGAGGTGATTGGCAAACTCGGCGACGTCGCAAAGCAAGTCCGGATTCTCGAAGAGTGCAGAAAATCGTGCGCGGAGAATGGTGTGTTCTCGGATCATCATTGAAGCCATTGGGAGGATCTATGCGAGTCAGTGACCGAATAGATATATCCCATTCTACCTCTGTCATTCTGTCAGACATGTACTATCCCCCAGATCATTGTTGTAAATAGTCCCACTCTACGCTACGCCACCCCACCCCTACCCCACAGCACTATATAGTCCATCTGGTGCTTGTCCTGATGTGACTGATGCCTTTTGACTGCCTCGCAGTACTTAATGAGATAATGCCCCAGGTCGTTATTGTTTATTGGTCTATAGAATGCATTCAATTTAGACGACTGTCAGTATACATGATGTTTTCCTCCTGCGTCTCATAATACCATTCGTATACCAAAGCCATGTTGACAATTGAGTAATTCATGCATTCCATCACCATTACAAATATCATGTCATATCGAACCACAATTAGTATCTACTACATCCATATTCCATACACAATTAATGTGCCCAATATTCATCCCCCTCCTCGTCCTACCCACCTTCATTGCCCGCCGCTGTCGACGGTTCTAATGCACCCGACTAGCCCCCTCTCGTTTCCTTGATGCACCACTATTTTTACCTATAGTTCCATATTTGGGAGTATACAAAGAAAAGAAATAGAATTAACCTTCCATAGAATGTTGCAAATTCAGAACACAAAACGAAATAATCTGAACTCAATACATAGTAGCTAAAGCAGCCCTCCATCTACATACTCTACTCCGTAGTACTCCGCACATAGTTCCTGATAAACCATCCAAACCGAGCTCCCCCAATCCCGCTTACTCACCGCCAGCACGAACTAACCACATCCAGGCACTAGCTCCCGAACCAGATAGTTAGGCGAGCGCCAAGCCCTCCACCCGCACAAGCAAAGAAAAGAGCACGGATTAAATAATTACGAGAGAAAAAAGAGGGCAAAAAAAAGTACACGATAATTGTTATTCCGCCCGGCAAACCATCCAGACTCTCTCCTCAACGGCCATCATCACCTTACCGAACCCCGATAGTTCAGGTCTTGATTGGCAGTCCAGTCTCCCTTGCGGTATGTTCCCCCCCCTCTCCTTCCTTTTTTCGATCTTGTCTTCTTTCGTCGACGACAATAACTAACCTTCCAGGTCCAAAACAGCATCTCAAATTCCCAACCGGTCACCCCACCGTCTCAACTACAATTCAAGATGTCTTTCCAGAAGGCTGAGAAGGATTTCGGCGAGGGCCCTGTACGTTCTACGTTCTACCTTCACCACCACCATATATCAATGCGATGGATATGGCGTGGCATATCATATCAATTTGCGACAAATCACTAACAAAGATGTTTCTGTATATATAGAAGGTCCACAAGATCCGTATCACCCTCACCTCTCGCAAGGTCGCTTCCCTCGAGAAGGTGTGCTCGGAGCTGATCGACCGTGCTCGCTCCAAGTCCCTCCAGGTCAAGGGTCCCGTCCGTCTTCCCACCAAGACCCTTCACATCTCGACCCGTAAGACCCCCAACGGTGAGGGTTCCAAGACCTGGGACAAGTACGAGATGCGCATCCACAAGCGTCTCATTGAGTAAGTGCCCCCTTCATCAATGTGATGACACAAAGGAAGGATGTGGCAATGGAATGCTAATTGTGTGTAGCCTCCTCGCCCCCACCGAGACCGTCAAGCAGATCATCATCAACATCGAGGCTGGTGTTGAGGTTGAGGTCACCATTGCTGCTTAAATGTACCCCTTACCTTCTCTCCGCTGGTTTGGGTTGGTGACAGGGGTGGCGCGGACGATGAGGATATGATCCGGTCTTGTGGTGCTGCTACTGCGGCTGCAGGGTGCGTGCTAAGCATTCGTCGATACCCGCCAGTTCCTGGCTTGAAAATGAAAAAGTTCAAAAAGCAGTAAAGCTATTCCTAGTATGAGATTGCATGATTGGATAGATTGTAGTGTAGTGTGTAGTGTGTATTGGTATCAAATACTAGCAGTGGCTGAACTGCTTCCGTTTGTTCCGTGTGAGGATATCCCGCCTGGACGCCCATTCCGTCCGTTAACAATGCTAATCATCTATAATACAATGCCCAAGTAACCCACATAAAAGAAAGTCTTGTTCCAAGAGCGTGAATCCGCTAAAAGTCGAAGCTCACCCACTCGGTCTTCGGGGGCACGCTCGGAATCACTCCGTCCTTGAAGTATCCATTACTCACAAAAAACTCGTACTGCTCGGTGACCTCGACTGTATACTCCTCGTCCTTTCCATGCGCATCCCTTAAGCTGGCTGCATCAGGGGGTCCATCTGGGAAGAAAATGCGGACGTAGGTCTGACGATCCTGCGGGTGTAGATAGCAGGGTTCGTTGTTGATGTACTTGACCGGTTGCCCCTTCCAGGCTGAGAGCCTCTTGGTCATAGGGTCGCGGATGGTCTGACCTGTCAGCGGTGGGATAGGGTGCAGCTCATTAGGATTGTCTATCTTGATGATGGCAGGAGGACCAGTTCCTGCGGTAGCTGTTGGTGTGGATGCAAGAGCAGGGGCAGGAGCCGACTGGCCCAACTGTCCAAATCCGCTAGTAGCGGGCTGTCCAAATCCTGAAGGTGCAGCTGGTTGGCTTGGAGCCCCGAATGGACTTGGAGCTGGGGCCGTGGATGGTTGACCAAAGGGGTTTGAAGGCGGTTGTGGTTGTTGCTGCTGAGGTTGACCAAAAGGGGAAGCTGTCTGTGACGGCTGGCCAAAACCAGCCGGCTGTGTTGTCGAGGGTTGACCGAAGCCAGAAGACGCGGCCGGGGTTTGATTACCAACCTGTGCGAACGGTGATGCTTGTCCAGCGGACTGGCCAAAGCCGCTTGGTTGCTGGCTAGGTGCTGATATCTGACTAAATGGGGAGGCCGCACTAGGTGTCCCGAAAGCTGAGGTTCCGGCTGAGGTTCCGAGTGACGATGGCTGGCCGAAAGAAGACTGCCCGGTAGAAGGCTGGCCGAAGCTAGGCTGGCCGAATGCTGGTTTACCAAAAGCCGGCTGTCCTCCCAAACCTGACGGTTTTCCGAAAGCAGACCCTTGACCTAAAGCACTCGGCTGCCCGAAGCCGCCAGATGCTTGTCCCAGGGCCGAGGGCTGGCCGAAGGCTGACGGCTGGCCGAACGTAGAGGGCTGACCGAAGGGCTGACTGCCCAATCCTGAAGGCTGGCCAAAAGCCGGTGCTGAGCTGGGAGCAGCGGGTTGCCCGAATGGTGAAGGTTGGCTGGGTTGCGAGGGCTGACCGAAAGCAGAAGGTGCTTGGGTGGAAGTTGGGCCGGTCTTTCCCTCCACGATATCAATCCTGTTGGGGTGTTCATTAATCCCGTCGACGACATACTTCACGGCACCGGGTAGATCATTTAAGATGACATCCATCTGCTTCAAGGCCTCCGCATACAGAGCTTGAGCTTCTTGGACTGCCTGGTCCGCATTACCTGCGGCGGCAGCTTCATAGTGGCGCAGTCGCAGTTCTTCGAAACTCCGCTCTCGATGAGTGCCTCCAAACAATTGCCTTGGGGCGTTTCTTCCAGGACCGTAACAGGAGAAGACCCATTCTGGCCGGCCTTTACCGGCGGTAAGATCGGCCTTGATATCCGTCGTAGTTATCCCATAGCTGTCGGGTATCAGAAAGGTCCCATGTAGCTTGGTAAAGGAGAACGACTTACTCTGCGGGTTGCTGAGTCTGTGCGCCACGACCTATGTTTAAAGTTAGGATATCCCACGAACACGGCCAGTGACAGAAGCAACAAAACATGGAGCAAGTAACACATGTATAATGCCGTGATAGCCCATGAAGAAAACATATAAGATAATAATTAAGTCCAAAGTAGACTATGAGCTTCGGCGCATCCAAGTGACATTACAGCTCATGTAGAGACAGAGCATGCTGCGTGGTGTTGTCTCTAACAACCAACACTGGACGTACCTCCGAAACCTCCCCCAGCAAGTGCTCCAAACCGGTTCCCGGAGCTCAAGGTCTGCTGGCTAGGATGCTCATTTTTGCAACGGTCTGAAATGAATGTTAGTCCACCGTCCAAGCTGAAGGAAGAGCAGCATTCTAATTTTGGGAGCAAGGTAATCTCATACCTCCAAATCTGCACCGGCCCTGCTGAAAGTACGTGCAGACAACCATGTCGTATTCGAGCCTTTGCGGCGTCTGACCGTACGAGAGGCCCCTGCTGACCGTCTGACAGTGATGATACGAGCTCAATCGAGAGTCAGAGACCCACGAATTGGCGCTAAGTCTTTAACCAACCGCTAGAGAAATATGTGACAAATAAGTAGTCTCCTTTAAGTAATATCAGAAACGGAGCGCGCGCAGCTGGTCGCAGTGTATAACCAGAGAGAATCTGCGGATGGCCGATGGTGGTTGGATTGATCCGGTGACATTACATTTCGCCGCCTCAGGCTGCAGTGCTAGCCAGAAACCCATCCATAGTGTATAATCGGGTATCGTAATTTACAGACGTTCATGTCCGCGGAGCTATCGAGAGAGGAGATCTAGTTGGCCTGCAACGTTCTATTTACTCATTACACTTCTGCAGATTGCAGATAATACTAGGATAGAAACTAGATCGGGGTATACTGGTGGTTATCTCATCGACCTTGTACTAAATCATCAAAAGCAACCGTCGCCTGTTTAATGCCAATGCTTCGTAAAATTACAATGGATCCGATGCGCAACTCCTATTCTCCGAGCCATTTCCCATAATATCGAGTTCATGTCAAACTTGTCCACCGCTGGAGTGTGAAGACTGCGTATGTGTGACGCTCTGTCTCAGGACATCCCAGTTGAGCCCGTCAATCTTCTCCCCACCGAGGGACTCAAGCTCCTGGGCCAGTCCGCTCAGCTTGCCACTGGCAAGGCGGCGCATCATGACTGTGTCTCGGGAACCATGAAGACCCTTTGCGCTTCCGTGAAGCAGAGCATCCTCGAACCATTCCTCTTCTTGATCGTCAAATGGAAGGCCGATTAGTTCCAACGCGCGACTGCTCCGGAGTTGGCCAGCATCTGTTGTGTGTACGAACTCAATGAGCTGAGTAAGATAGCTCCGACGTAGAGTGTCGTCATTCTTGCGGGTGAAGTAGAAGGCTTCCGTGATGCTTGCGCGACAGAGGGTCTTGAAGAAGGCTCGCTGGACTTTCTCCGATGCCAAAGGCGGGGAAACAGTAAGGTAGTATGCCATTACGAGGCTGTCATCGTGCTTGGGAAGCCGAGGAAGCGTAAGGACATAGAGAATTTCATCCGGGAAAGTTGGAATGATAGAAGGCTCGGTCAAATATTCGACGGCTCGCTGTCAGCGCAATCTGGGTCAGTAACAATTGCGGACTGCATTGAAGGCAGACACGGACCTTAAATTCAAGCCTATCAAGGTGCCACAGTCCTTCAATAAACAGTCTGTACTTCTCCGGCAGATGACACCGGCGCGAAAACTGGGACGCCGCATCGTTGGCGGCACGGCAATCTTTCAAGATATAGTAGATCAACGCTTGCTTGTGCTCTATGTCCATGGGGGAGGAAAGAATATGTCCGACAAGAGTCCGGAGGTCTGCATTGGACCTAGGAGGGTATAATTGCGTAACTAAAGGTTTGCTCCTGATTAACACGGCCTTCACTTCGAAGCTGGATGAGGGGAGAGAATACCTGCTTTAACTCCGAGCAATCCTAGCAGTCGGTCGGCGAATAGCTGGTTTTCAAGCGCACGGCGGTTGGCGACAATCTGTTCGATGACCTTGCCATCGTAGGTAAAGTTCTTGTTGAAGTAGAAGATGGAATCGAAATCATCCCAGGGCGCCATTTTGACTAGAATATGTCCGTAAAACAATTCCGACGCAGCACTGATTAATTACTCGATTGACGAATTGTATGGGCAGCCGTGGCAGGTGGGCGGTGAGGCAGACAGTCCAAAGACGCACATGTTGTGGCAGAAAAACAACACCATTCCCGATGGGGACACAATGTAAACAACCCACTTTCCAGTTCCGCCCGCAACTTTGCAACTGCGCCCGCTTCAACGTTCGCCTTGATGAAGCCGTCTCTGGCGACGACGACGACTCATCCCGAATAATGTCATCCATCGCAAGAAGCCGCCCAACTAGGCGCTCTGCTGCCGCCCGGCGGAGCTATGCTATCGAAGAAACTTCCGAAGAGGAAGACCCCGGAAATGTCACCCCCACGGCATCTCAGCATGACGAAGACGACGATGATAGCGGCGAGGCCACTCCTGTTCCCAAAAAACCGAGAATTGAAAAGAGGTCCTCGCGCAGACGAGCCACCGCTGAGCAGACTACACCGAAGGCTACGCGCACGACACGAAGATCTCGCAGGTCGGCAACCGCAGAACTGTCGGAGGCGTCGCAACTCACAGATACAAACGACAATGAAGGCGAGAGCGTCGCGTCAGTGGAAGAGCCCGAGACTGCCTCACAGGTGACAGCATCAGTAAAGAAAGTATCCAGTATGGCTCACCCCCGCAAGAGTCGTGTCCCCCGCACGCCCAACCCGGAAATGTCCTTACTCCCAACTCCAGAGCCCTCCGTGTCGCCGCCGCCCTCTCAACCCCAATCGCAGAGGGGCAGTGTGCCCCCACTCGCTGATATCACCGAATCGGCTGTCAACCAGACGCCCGCGAAGTCCGAAAGCGAAGAAAAGCCCCAGATTGCCATGATCAACCCCAATGCGACCGTTCTCGAGAAGCCGATGGATATCATGATGAAGTCTCGCTTGCTGGGCCCCTCAGTGCCCGAGGAGCCATCCGAACCCAAGAGCCGCTTGATTATTACTACACTAATTTTGATGAATTTCAAGAGTTACGCAGGGAAGCAGATCGTCGGGCCCTTCCATGCCTCTTTCTCGTCGGTGGTTGGACCGAACGGTTCCGGAAAGTCCAATGTTATCGATGCCTTGCTCTTTGTTTTCGGTTTCCGAGCCAGCAAGATGCGACAGGGCAAGGTTTCTGCTCTCATCCACAATTCCGCCAACTTCCCCAACTTGCCCTACTGTGAAGTCGAAGTCCACTTCCAGGAGGTTCTTGACTTGCCCACTGGAGGGCATGAAGTAGTCCCAGATTCCCAACTGATTATCTCTCGAAAGGCGTTTAGAAACAACAGCAGTAAATACTACATGAACAGCAAGGAGACGAACTTTACCGCCGTGACCACCCTACTCCGCGACCGCGGCATTGACCTGGACCATAAGCGTTTCCTTATTCTTCAAGGTGAAGTCGAGTCCATCGCACAAATGAAGGCCAAGGCTGCCAATGAACATGAAGATGGTCTTCTGGAGTACCTCGAGGATATCATCGGAACCTCCAAATACAAGACACCCATCGACGAAGCAGCCGCTGAGCTGGAGACGCTGAACGACGTCTGCATGGAAAAGAACAACCGTGTACAGCATGTAGAAAAGGAGAAGAACGCCTTGGAAGACAAAAAGGACAAGGCACTCGCCTTCATCCGCGACGAAAATGAGCTGGCTCAGAAACAGTCCGCACTTTACCAAATTTACATCAATGAGTGCGGGGACAACATCCGAGTTACCGAGGAAGCTATCCTGCAGATGCAGGAGCTTTTGAACCTCGAGCTAGAGAAGCACGAGGGCAACGAATCCGGTATCAAAGAGCTCGAAAAGGCGTACAAGCGGGGCATGCGGGAATATGAGACCATGGAAAAGGAGATGCAAGCCTTGGCCAAGGAAATGGCCAAGTACGACAAGGAATCTGTCAAGTTTGAAGAGAAGAAAAAGTTCTTGGTTGGAAAGCAGAAGAAGCTGGAGAAGGCCATGCAGAGTACTCGACTGGCTGCTTCCGAGTGTGAAAGTATGGTGCAAAAGCACGCAGACGACATCGAAAAGAAAACGAAGGAGACTACACAGCTTGAGAAGGAGATGCAGGTGGAGGAGGAAGAACTGTCCTCGATCCGTGAGAGCCTCAAAGGCAAAACCCAGGGCCTCTCGGACCAAATCACGGCGAAGCAAAAGTCATTGGAGCCTTGGGACGAGAAAATCAACAAGAAGCTTTCGGCTGTTGCTGTGGCTCAGAGTCAACTTGACATCATCCGTGAGAGAAGCAATGCGGGTGCTGTCTTGTTGGAAGAGGCTCAGGCCAAGGTGGCTTCGATTGAAGAGGGCTTGGCCACCAAGGAGGCCGAACTTGAGGAACGCAAAGAGCAGAAGTCGACACTTGAGGAGGAGGTCGAGAAGCTCAAGCATGACCTCAAGAAGTATGCCCACAGAGAACCTGAGGTGCGGGCGCATGTCTCGAGCGCTCGACAGAAGGCAGATGAGGCCAGGGCCAGTCTTGCAAGCACTCAAAATCGCGGTAGCGTTCTGTCTGGACTTATGCGTCTTAAGGAGTCTGGCCGTATCGAAGGCTTCCACGGCCGGCTCGGCAACCTCGGAACTATCGACGAGAAATATGATGTGGCTATCTCAACTGCCTGTCCGGCGCTGGACAACATGGTTGTTGATACGGTTGAGGTCGGTCAACAGTGTATCGACTACCTGCGCAAGAACAATCTTGGCCGAGCCAACTTCATTCTTCTGGATCGACTCCCCCGGCGGGATCTGTCCTCCATCGCAACTCCGGAGAAGGTCCCCCGACTCTTTGACTTGGTTAAGCCCAAAGACTCCAAATTTGCCCCCGCCTTCTACAGCGTCATGCAGAACACCTTGGTCGCTAAAGACCTCGAGCAAGCCAACCGCATTGCCTATGGGGCCAGACGGTGGAGGGTCGTGACCCTTGACGGTCAACTCATTGACATGTCTGGTACTATGAGTGGTGGTGGTACCCGCGTTGCACGTGGCGGCATGTCCTCCAAGCAAGTGGCAGAGACAAGCAGAGAGCAGGTTGCTCAGCTCGAGGGGGACTTGGAAGAAATGGAAAGGAAATTCCAGCGCTTCTTGGAGAAGCAACGCCAAATGGAGGCAGCGATCAGAGAGAGGTCCGAGGAGATTCCACGAGCGGAGACCAAGATCCAGAAGATCATGATCGAGATCGAAAGTGCCAACAGAAGTCTCGCAGACGCCCAGCGGCGAGTCAAGGAACTGAGCGCCGAGCACAAGCCATCAAAGACGGACGCGAATCAAGCTGCAGCTCTGGAGAAACAAATCGCAGCTCTGGAGGAAGAAATCGAAGACCTTCGTGAACAAAAGGGCGGCATCGAGGAAGAGATCCAAACTCTCCAAAATAAGATTATGGAAGTTGGTGGTGTCAGACTACGTGGTCAGAAGGCGAAGGTCGACGGCCTCAAAGAGCAGATCAGCCTTCTTGCTGAGGAGATTTCCAATGCCGAAGTTGGAAAGTCGAAGAATGAGAAGGCCATTGTCAAGCACCAGAATGCCCGTGCTGACGCAGAGAAAGAGCTTGAGCATGTGACAGAGGAGCTCGAGAAGCTCAATGAGGATGTTGCCAACCAGGCCAATGATGCATCAGGGTGGAAACAGAAGGTGGAGGAAGCGGAAGAGGTAAGAAGTCCAATATCGGAATGTATTTTATACGCAGGCTCACAGCATGACAGGCTCTGGAAGAGAAGAAAGAGGAGCTCGGCAAAGTGAAGAGTGAGTTGGATGAAAAGGTGGCTGAATTAAACGAGTCCCGGGCCACCGAGATCGAGATGCGCAATAAGCTTGAGGAGAACCAGAAAGCCCTGTCCGAGAATGAAAAGCGCGGGCGGTACTGGCAGGAGAAGTTATCCAAGCTTGCGTTGCAGAACGTCAGCGATCTGGGTGAAGAGCAGGAAGCCACGGAGCTCCAGATGTTCACTCAAGATGAGTTGATGGAGATGAACAAGGAGTCGCTGAAGGCAGCCATTGCCGCTCTCGAAGAGAAGAGTCAGAATGCATCTGTCGACCTCAGTGTCATCGAGGAGTATCGGCGCAGAACGGCTGAACACGAAGCACGTTCGGCCGATTTAACCACTGCCCTGGCGTCGCGCGATAGCGCCAAAGCCCGTCTTGATGGTCTCCGGTCTGCTCGTCTGAACGGCTTCATGGAAGGATTCGGCATTATCTCGCTCCGTTTGAAGGAGATGTACCAGATGATTACGATGGGAGGTAACGCCGAGCTGGAATTGGTCGACTCACTGGATCCGTTCTCGGAGGGTATCTTGTTCTCCGTCATGCCTCCGAAGAAGAGCTGGAAGAACATTGGCAACCTGTCGGGTGGTGAGAAGACACTTTCCAGTTTGGCGCTGGTATTCGCCTTGCATCACTACAAGCCGACTCCCCTGTACGTGATGGACGAAATCGATGCTGCCCTGGACTTCCGAAATGTGAGTGCTGCTAGACCCTAGCTATTTAGACTGCATTGCTAATCTGCATAGGTTTCGATTGTGGCGTCCTATATCAAGGAAAGAACCAAGAATGCCCAGTTTATCGTTATTTCTCTAAGAAACAACATGGTAAGTCTCTCGCCATAGATGCTACAGCAACGCGTTACTAATGCTCAATGATAGTTCGAACTTGCCTCTCGACTGGTCGGTGTCTACAAGGTCAACCACATGACCAAGAGCGTGACGATCGAAAACAAGGACTACATTACGGGGCGATGAATGATTTGATTTGCACGTATGCACGTATGCATGTTATGACTTCTTTCTTTTTGTCTGGGTTTTCCGGGAAGAAGGCGCGGTGTGGGAATGGATATCTGTCACTGGCTGAAGGAGAATCTATGGACTCCTTGGATACCTGTTTATACGCGGGGTGAAGTTTTGAGATTTGGTGTTGACTATTGATGTCTGACTTCTTGTATGGAATTGGATGAGGCTTATTATGTCTGTTGTGACTGAAGCACGGAATACATATATTGGCTTATCTGTTTTAATTTGACCTGATGATTGGAGTGGTGAGTCTCTATCGACTCTTTTCAGCTTGATTGTATTTTTCACTATTGAGCTATAATAGTAGTACCTTCACGTCTTAAGATAGATGGAACGAGGCTCCAAGTAACGTGCCTTAAGTTTTAACTTGCTAGTAGTACTGTCTCGATCAGACTGAATCACATCACCTATGACTTAGCCAGTAAGAGTAGTAGGATGAGTGAGAGGGCTATAAGTAGGAGGGATAGTAGGGAGACAACGAATGGGTAGAGGGAAGGATGAGGAGGACAAGAAGGATCAGTAGAAGTAGAAGGCATAGTAGAGGTAGAAGGAATCGAAGAGATAGAGATAGAATCAAGAGAAGGAGTAGAAGGAGTAGAAGGAGTAGAAGGAGTAGAAGGAGTAGAAGGAGTAGAAGGAGTAGAAGGAGTAGAAGGAGTAGAAGGAGTAGAAG